>NC_061109.1:1811410-1813910 GCF_015104395.2 Macrobrachium nipponense
CACAACCGATCTAACATACAAATCATTCATTCATAAAAAACAAGAAACCTAAAACAATTAAGAGAAAATTACAATTCATAAAAAAAGACCAATATTTTTTTAAAACTAAAATGTCATAATTTGCTCTGCTGAGCACTCCACCAAAATATGCACCACAGTCATATCCACATGACAGGTGGAACAGCGAGGAACCTGCCTATCCGCTCCACTCGTCACTAGATACCCGTGAGTATATTTAGTGTGGCCAATACGTAATCTAGCTAAAACTATCTCAGACCTTCTATCCATCCGGCTATGAGGCCAAGGATGAACAGAAGGCCTAATCGACTTTAATTTAAGATTATCATCTAAAGTAGACCAGTGGGCCTGCCACTGGTCTCTACAATAAAATCGAATGGCACTTTTAAAATCGGAAACATGGACGCCCATGTTGGAAATGTGCCTAAGCCTAGTTGCAGCCTTAGCAGCAGCGTAGGCTAGCTCATTCCCAACAATTCCAACATGGGACGGAGCCCAACAAAACCTAACAGAAAATCCTCTTCTATTAATTATTTTGTTTGAATGCCGACTCGCCTAATCGGCAGGGAGATATAGCTAAATTTAACAGTAGGAAAGATTCATCTCAAATAAATTATCATATGAACCAAGTAAAATATATATGCCAAGGAATCTCTTACTTTTTCTATAATGAACAAAATTAGAGATTCCACCAAGACCTTATAACCTGTGTTTAATGCTTTTTACATTTTTCTTATTTGCACTACTCTTATGCCCTCAAACATTTCAAATTGTCTACCTCTGTACTTCAACTACTGCAAACCTGCCTGAGCACACCTTCATGCATAACTCTCACAAGTTTCTTCATATTACACCAGATAACCCTAAATGCAATGCTTCTGGCCATTTCTATGACTGTATGACTATAATACAGGCCACATACCAAGGTATACTCCATGCAAAAGTGGATCCCATAAGGAAGTCTAGAACTGGGATGGGACTGGGAATGTTTAGGAGAAAGGTGGCTTGAAAGTTTAGAGGCAAGGGTGGCAGATTTGAAGAAATGGAGCAGTGAAAGTATTGTAAAATCCATTGACAACTTTATACAATCCATTGATGACTTCAGAAGGTGGCAGCAAAGTGATAGAAAAAAACCTAGAAACAAGGAAACAGATGCAGAGAAAAATTGACTTACACCCAAAACAAATAACACAGTTCAAGACTACTGCATCTGATAAAGAAAACCACCAACTGATATCAAACAGCCAAAATGATAAGGTAGGGATAGTGCTAAAGAAATTTGATAAAGATGGAAAACACATATGTACAGGCAGTCTCCAGTTATCAGCAATGCAGTTTTATGGCGCTTGTTTAGCGACGATGACAAAATTTTTGGCGCCAATCCCTGCTTATCGGTGCTATTATCAGCAATTTTCAGTTAGTCACGCCGTTGGGAACGGAGACCTAACCAGGGACTGCCTGTACTATTAAATTTACAATCACCACAAGACACACACATCACAAAACAGGAGTGCAGGGAAGTAGAATGTGAAGATGGGACTGCGTCTCCAGTCTAAGTACAAAAGAACTTTTTACACACGTGAAAGTTTGGTCTGATGACCTGACACCGGAGCAGTTTGGTTATTCAGTACTGTGAACACTGGGATCCACATTTAAGCAGCATTTTAAGACTTCTTCCATGACATGTTTAACATACAGTGGTCCCCACTAATTTGCGGGGGATGTGTACCAGACTTCTTCCCCCTGAATAGGTAGAACCTGCAAATAGTTGGAACCCCCTATAAAAATGCTTTAAACCTCCTACTTTGTTAGATAAAACTCAAGACAAACCCACAACAAATTTTTATACTTGGTTTTTTTAATATTTTATCACAAAAAGTGCATTTTATGATGAAATTGATAAAAAAAAATTGTGGATATTTCTCATAAAAAAATACCGCAAATAGGCGAGTTTTCCACGAATAATGCAGGGAAATGTTCCAGAGAGAAATTAACCCTTTGAATACGACTGGGTCGTATACGATACGTTTCCTAAGGTATCCCAGAACACGGGTGTATCGTATACAGTCACTGGCAATTTCCTTTCAAGTGGAAGACTGATGATTGAACTATTGGCCTGTTTTTTCTTGATATGGTTACAATCTGCCAGTTGTCATACTGTGAATTCATATAAATGTGTGCATTTCCCTAAAATTCATTATTTTTCATCAATATGTCGTAGGAGGAGGAGTCAAGCGTACGACATCTTCGAGCTTGACCGCCGGCAGATCGAGAGAAGAGCTCTCGATGACGATAATTATTTTGTAGACTTTCTTGGTTAATTTTCTAGATATGAAAATGAATGGGATTTAGAAGGCAATTAAATGTATAATTATACGCCTGGTGCAAGAGACAGTGATGAAATTTCAACCGACAGTGAAAATAACGAAAATCTGCTACCTAACGAAAGAAGTCGGATACAGCGACTGCGAGTTGACTCAGG
>NC_061109.1:1818910-1899280 GCF_015104395.2 Macrobrachium nipponense
ATAAAATTCCTATTTATTTCCAAGAATGTATAATAAGTTATTAGAAGTTATTCTATATCGTTGAAATATAAAGCATGATTGACATAAAGTACTAAATATATTCGTAAATCTCCCATAGTCAAGAGTTTTATAAGTCTAAGTGTACGTCTGAATGGTAAAATCGAGACAAGACAAATTCCATGCTAGTCTTATATAAGAGCTCCCAAAGCGTTCATAAATCATAATTTATAAAACTACGTATGGTATTTCTTGTCGACTGGTTACTTTTTTATTGCTATGAATATCATTCAGAAATGGGGTTAATATATAATCAGTGATGTCCTCATTTACAACCATTATTGTAATTGCGCCTATTGGAGTTATTGTTGAACAATTAGAGGGTGTGTATTTGGTAAATCTCTCTCTCTCTCTCTCTCTCTCTCTCTCTCTCTCTCTCTCTCTCTCTCTCTCTCTCTCAAAAATAATAAATCTCAATTTTGTAAGCGGAAACATAAAAATGATCAATATTTTCATGATTAGTTTTCTGGCGGATATGCAAATAACTATTAACACTAATATTCAACTGTGCTGTAGATGTGTTTCGGGGATTCAAAATGAATAAAAAGAAAAAAAAAATGTGTCGTCCGCAATTAGTGAAGTACTCATACCTCTGGCAACAGTAAACCCCGATATATAGTACATATGATATGTTTATTTATTTGTGATGTTACATAATTACATAATATATATATTACGGATGACTACTATCAAAATATTATCATAAAACTAAAACAGGTTAATTTGTAGGAAAACAACAAAGAAACGAGCTGTTACAATGATTGTTTACGTTTTCGTGCGTCTGGTAGCATACTACAGGTGACTCCCGTCAGAAAACCTCCGGGTTCTGGGGACCTGTGAGATCTCATCCCAGGCGTAATCAAAGGGTTAATGAATGTGTGTCCGCAAATCCAGAGAAAGCGAATACAGGGGGTCCACTGTACATGATACAACTAGTCATTATCAATATAAACTATCTGGATATTCAAAGGGTATTTGACAAGGTGTCGCACACAAGATTGGTTAAGTAGATCTAAACTTACAGCTGGTTACCAAATTTGCTGATGACATGAAAAAGGGTATCAGTGTTGATAAGAGTAAAATTTACAAAACATGCATAAAATAAGAGAAAGATCATTACAAAGGTAAGTTCCTTCCAGCTATAATAAAAGCATTATTGGTAGCTTCCACAATTCTGGATGCTATCCCAAAGAAAGTATATAGAAAGACTAGAAACAGTACAGAAAAGAGTAACCAAACTAACACCATCAATCACACATTGGATCTTGAAGAGCATTAGTATGCCTCAACATATTATTATTCTCTGGCAAATGGCAAATTGCTCATTAGGAGGTCAATTGATCAAACCAGTCAAGATATTTCTATATATAAAATGGATATCACTTATCAGTTTACAAGTAGTAGTAAACACACTAGATCCAAAGGATAGAAGCTAGAACTGAAAAAGTGAGTGGGAACTTTTCACATACGAGTGCTTAATTTTGGAACAGAATACCTGAACAAATGCTATCTTGGAATATGGAATAGACTTTCAGCTGAGGGTAAATATCACTACATCTATAAATGTGACCCATTATTCCGGTTAGAGTACCTTTACACAGATAACTAGCTCAGCAAAGTTGTGGAATACATGGGATTACAAGGCCAATTACCAAACTGAGCAACATTTGACATCAACCTACAACACAAAAATAAAATGCCCAATTAAGGTAACGAATTAACCGTACCTTAAGAATTTCTTCACCTACGACTTACTACACGATGAGTACTTCGACGTTGAAACTGTCAAAAGAAAATAACAGCATTTATCTGCTTCTTAATCTGGCTTTAAAAGGACGGAGAAAAGCACGTCCTCATTTAAAGGCGGTAAGAAAATAACTAACGGGGTCACGAGTTAATGAGGGGTATGTGGGTGGCCCCACATGTCTCGTGACCTAGCACAGATGCCAATAGTCTCTTGCATACACAATTATTTTAAACTTAATGGTTTCCAGCTGGCACTGAGTATTTATCCTAATTTTACGACCGACGGTTTGTTTCGTATATGAACAATGCCCGATTACATCAGCATCAAAAACACTATAGTCAAACTCATCCTTTTTGGCCAGTGGGCGTTAATCGCGGTATGCCTGGATTTTCCGCACAGTTGCCACAATTCTATAAATGCGCCACGACAGTGACGAAGAAATGTGTCTCATATTTTTTATACTAATTACTCTGTCTCATAATAAAGCTTCATTTGTTTAAGAATGACTACGTTTTGATGGGAGAATTGATATTATTAAAAATGCTTTCCTGAGATTTGACAACACCGCTGTACTGTTATTATGCTCTGCGGCCACCTCTCTCCATCTCCGGATGCCGAAGGTCATTCCGTGTCACTGAGTCACTGACCCAACATGGATACATCTCCCACTCAAGCAAAGGAAATAATTTACAATGTAAATCAGTAGTTTTCAGATGAAAAGGCCAGCGGTGCACCTTTGTTACCACTCACTCAATCCCTTGCTCGGACAGCCAAAGCCACCAAAGCAAGTGAAAGGACTGTTAAAAGGATTTGCTGCAAAGCAAACCAAGAATGGTGGTTAGAAGCTGAACATAAGAAACCTGTCTTCCATTCACCAACAAAAACTCAGCCTGCAACGGTTACTAATTTTGATGACTTTGATAAGTGTATCCTAAGAA
This sequence comes from Macrobrachium nipponense, assembly GCF_015104395.2. Classification (NCBI taxonomy): domain Eukaryota; kingdom Metazoa; phylum Arthropoda; class Malacostraca; order Decapoda; family Palaemonidae; genus Macrobrachium; species Macrobrachium nipponense. The sequence continues at coordinate 1,821,653 of NC_061109.1, forward strand.
GATCTGTATTGGCATTTTACGAGAGAAGTGAAATCCCTACTCTCAACAAAGTCACGGAAGAGCTGAAGGAGTAAATATCTTGCAAAGGTAGCGTTGAATCACTTCAAAGAGCCCTGATGCAGAATGGCTTCCGATTTTCTCAAGTTGATGGCCGTAAGTTCCTTATGGAACGAAATGATGTTGCCCTTGCTCGCACGAGATTTTTGAGAGAGATGCGTCAAGTCAGACAGTCCTTTGAAAACTTCGTTTTTCTTAACCCTCTTACGCCGATTGGACGTATTAAACGTCGAGTCAAAATGTCTCCCGTATGCCGATTGGACGTATCATACGTCGGCTCAAAAAAGTTTTTTTAAAAATTCGCGGAAAAATACTTATAGGCCTACCAGCCGAAACTTTGTATCACGCGCCTTGGGGGATGCTGGGAGTTCACGGATCAAGGCGTTGTTTTTTGTTTACAATCGCTACGCAGGCGCGCTAAGCGCGAATTTCTTTCTTATCGACTTAAAAACAAAAAAGTATCAGTGACACATCTCGGAAATTATTTCGTCACTTTGACATAATTATTGCACCATTTTAAATTATCCTTTACATGAAGTATTATATGTATGAAAATCGTGCGCAATTTCATGCCTACAATACAAACTAAAAAAAAGTACTCATGATTGTAGCTTTCTTTTATCAGTTTTGAAAAAATATTTGTTTTCATATAAATAACGATAAGTGCAAAAATTTCAACCTTCGGTCAACTTTGACTCTACAGAAAAGGTCGAGAAACGCAATTGTAAGCTAAAATTCTTATATTATAGTAATATTCAATCATTTGCCTTCATTTTGCAACAAATTGGACGTCTCTAGCACAATATTTCGATTTATGGTGAATTTATGAAAACACTTTTTCCTTACGTTCGTGCGATAACTCTTCCGATAAATTTTTTCGTGCGATTGTCCTAATGTTTGCACCCTTTTCAATTTGCCGTTACATAAAGTTTTATATATGGAAATGTGCGCAATTTCATGCACAATACAACAAAAAACAACCCATGGTTGTAGCTTTTATCAGTTTTGAAATATTTTCATATAAATAACGTTTAAGTGCAAAAATTTCAACTTTCGCGTCAACTTTGACTCTACCGAAATGGTTTCGAAAACGCAATTGTAAGCTAAAACTCTTATATTCTAGTAATATTCAATCATTTACCTTCATTTTGCAACGACTGGGAAGTCTCTAGCACAATATTTTGATTTATGGTGAATTTATGAAAAAAAAAAAATTACGTTCGCGCGGTAACTCTTCCGAAAAAATCAGAATTTTTTTGTGCAATTGTTGAAATGTTTGCACCATTTAAAATTAGCTGTTACATAAAGTTTTTATATATGAAAATGTGCGCAATTTCATGTAGAATACAACTAAAAATGATGAAGGTTGTAGCTTTTCTCTTTTTTCGAAATATTTGCATATAAATCACGATAAATAGAAAAAAAAACCACGTTCGGTCAAATTGACTCTATACCGAAATAGTTGAAAAACGCAATTGTAAGCTAAAACTCTTACGGCCTAGTAATATTCCGTCATTTTACTTCATTTTGAAACAAATTTGAAGTCTCTAAAACAATATTGTGATTTATGGTGAATTTTTGAAAAATATATTTACCTTCACTCCGCGCGCCGATTCGCGGCCGAAAGTCTCCGAAATACGTACATGGCATTATCCTAATATTTGCTCCTTTTCATATTAGCCTTTTTATAGAGTTTCATATATCAAAATGTGCGCAAATTCATGAAGAATACAATAAAAAATAATTGAAGGTTGTAGCTTTTCCATCTTTGAAATATGTGATATGAAAAAAATATATATATTAAAATTTCGACATTCGGTCAAATTTAACTCGTCCGAAATGGTCGAAATCTGCAATTCTAATCTAAAACTCTTACAGTATCGTAATATTCAATCATTTGTCTTAATTTTGAAAAAAATTGGAAGTCTCTAGAACAATATTGTGATTTACGGTGAATTTTTGAAAAAAATATTTTTTTGCGTCCGCGCGTTACGAATTCGTACATCATTTTGTGATAATAATTTTCCGGTGTTGCTTGTAGTTGTTTTACAATGTATTATATATCAAAATGATTGCAATTTAGTGTACAATACAACGCAAAAAAAAAGTAACTGGTTAGCTTTGACCGTTTTCTGCACAGCGTGATTTGAATTATTTCAATATGTATGAATTTTTTTTTGGTCGACTACCGATTATATCGCATTATTTACATATGATCAATGAGTATTATTTTTTCTATTTCTGATGGTTGCATTCTAAACTTCAGGCAATGACAAAAAAAGGAGCCAAAAATGAACTCTTAATCTTCAAAAGTACGCGCGCTGTAATTTTTTGAAAAAATGATTTTTTCCACTTCCGCGCTCACTTCAAACCAGGCCCGGCATACGGGAGACATTTTGATTTTTAGGGCTCCGGCGTAAGAGGGTTAATGAAACCTGGGTCAATCAAAATTACACTGTTGGAAAGTGTTGGACTGACACGGCCTCCAAACAAGCAACAGGAGTAAAGCCGTCTACGGGAAAAGGAAATCGCCTCATAATTCTTCATGCAGGAACGAAAGAAGGCTTTGTCGAGAATGCTGAATTATTTTTCCTAGCAAAAAATGATGATTATCACAAGCAGATGAATGCTGCAGTTTTTGAGCAATGGTTTGAAACCCAGTTGTTACCCAACATCCCCCAAAAGTCTGTAATTGTGATGGACAACCACTCGATGGTGCTTGAAAAAAAAAACCAACAAAATCTTGGAGAAAGGATTGATTGATTGATTGATTGTGTATTATATCTGGCGTCACAACATCTGGGTAATTGACACCGAAATAAATTAAATATAAAAAAATTAATTTTTTGATAAACTTCATATAAAAAGATCTATAAATATACTCTATAAAAATTTTGTTCATATATAAGTTCTTACATAGACAATCTATGTATAATTTACATTTGGTTAAGGAGGCCCGCCTCCCTCATAAAAATATATAACTGCTCTATATTACAATCCTTTCCAAGAATTGTAGCTAGGATAAAATTACCTACTCTGTCACGACCCCAAGACAGGAACCTATGTCTCAAATTCAAGAATCTGGGACATTCAACCAGCAAATGTCTCACAGTCAAGGGCACAGTACAGTTCTCGCAAAACGGAGGATTTTCACGAGACATCAAGAACCCATGGGTGAGTCTTGTATGTCCAATCCTCAATCGGCACAACATCGTTTCTTGTCTCCTTGGCATATACGGATATGACCAAGGAGACACTGATGACGTGATACTACGCATTTTTTTATTATTTAAAATATCCTCCCACTGGGACTGCCAACATTTTTTAACTCTCTGACCTACTAGAGGATACAAATCCCGATATGGTAGTAGGCATCTTGTGGGTTCTGAGGAGCTGACTGCAGACTTTGCAAGTTGTCAGCTTTCTCATTCCCAGCCCCCCCACCGGAAGGCACCACAGAACTTTATTTCTTTCCCTCTTCTTTTTAGTAAAAGCAGCCATTCCAATATATCTAAAATCAGAGGGTTAAAGGGTTAAACAAAATTTCCAGTGACTGAAGAACACTTCTTGAGTCACAATATATAATAAAATTATTTTCATTCCGAAATTAACAAAACTTCCTGTAAAGCTTTTTAAACAAAATTCCATATAATTCTGCTGTAAAAAATCGATGCAACGATGATAACCTGCCACTTCTCTCTACATCAGGAAGGCTACACCAAAGCCGACGCCAGCATCTGACTTTGAGCCATCCGTGAAAACTGCAATGGAGTCATCATGTTGCCACGGAATGTTCTAAAATATTGACCGCTATGGCCTCACTGGACAATTCTGTCTTGGTAAAATTAAAATATCTACAAAATTTTACCTCTGGAAAGTTCCAGGGGGGACTAACTGAGTATTTTGCTGGTAAAATCTCGATTCTTGGCATATTTAATTCACGGACTATAGAATTTACTCTAAAAGCGAATGGATGAGGTTGCTTAGGGTGACTTTCATAAAACTGCCAATGCCTTTCAATTTCTCAATGCAAATGCTGGTTTAAAGGACTTAGGTAGCCTCTGGAATCTATACCAGCTCCGAAACCAGCAGACGTTTATAATGAAGATCCAGTGGCACCTCATCAGCATCTACAAGCATGCTCTCGGTCGGAGATGATTTAAATGCTCCGGTACACAACCGTATTCCTCCATGATGAATTGAGTTGAGCATTTTGAGGCTATTAGGCTTCGCAGAAGTGTACACCACACACCCAAATAACTAATAATTTTGAAAAGAAAAAGACCAAGGCTTTATATAATCTCAACATCTGAGTTCGGTCTGCACCCCATGAAGTGTGAGAAACGACTTTCAGCAAATTCATTGCTTTCAAGCATTTTTGCCTTAATATATTTCAGATGTGGATCCCAGGTCAGCTTTGCCTATCAAAAATCAAGCCAAGAACCTTGTTTCACCAACACATGGAATCTCTGCCTATGAATGAATAGATCTGGATCAGGGTGGATTCCCCTTATATGACAAAAAGTGCATAGTTACAGTTTTACTAGCAGAAAATCTAAAACCATTAACCTCAGCCACTTTACTATGTTATCAATGCAGAGCTGAAGGCCGGCGTTCGCCACTGCCATCCTTGATGCTGCAAAGGAAATTGATAGGTCATCAACAAAAAGGGTATATGTTTATATCTGGGGGAATTATTTTAGAAACCCCATTGATTACCAAGGCGAACAAGGTTACACTTAAAACACTTCCTTGTGGTACTCCTTCTTCCTGATTGAACACATCTGACATTGTTGCTCCAACCTGAACCTGAAATATCCTATTTTTTAAAAAAGCCTTAATAAACAGGGGTAAATTGCCTCTCAAGTTACATTCATAAAGGACCCTTCTCTAGGTCAAAGAAAACAGTGATGTGATGCTGCTTGTTGGCAAAAGCTTCACATATTGAAGATTCCATTCGTACCAATACATCAGTTGTGGAGTGCATACTCCGAAAAACCACCACTGGGGGGGGGGAGCAGCGACAGATATTTTACCTCTTCCAAGTACCACATCAATCGTGTGTTCACCATTTTTTTTCATGATCTTACCCAAACATGTTAATGCAATAGGACGATAGTTTTCTGTCTTGAATGGATCTTTTCCAGGTTTCACACAAATGGCAGTAATTTCCCCTTTTAACTTCTCCCAAAGCTTGGGGAAGATATGTTCGCGGTAAATTCTGTTAATTAGGCTTAATATGAAAAGTCTGGTATTTTCAGGGGTATGCTTTATCATTGAATATGTTATATCGTCCAGTCCAGGAGCGGATTCATTACATTTATTCAAGGCTGATTCAAATTCTCGAATAGTAAAAGGAGTCATTGTATTGCTCATGTCTTAAGGTATTAAATCAAACTTCGACCTGTTCCATTATCCAAGCTTTGAGCTGAATAGGGTCTATCATCATTTTTCTTCGCAACATTAGCAAAATGATTAGCAAACTCATTTGCCACTAACTGGGGGTCTGCTACCTCACAACCATTCATCTTGATAACTGGAGGTTGACAAGGAGTGAACTTGCCTGCTATTTTTCTAACTCTCTTCCAAACTAGAGTCAGAGGAGTTTTTGAATTTAGTGAAGATATGAATATTGTCCAAGATTCTTTTCGTGCTTTTTTGATTTCCATGCGAAAATGAGCTCTCGCTTTTCGAAATTCTACACGATAATACTCACATTTTCGTCTGCGGTATCTGGTGAAGGCAGATCTCATAGTTCTATGAGTTTCCTGGCATTTTACGTGTCCACCAAGGAACTGGTCGGCCGGACAAAATTTGCCCGAACGTTCCTAGGTATAGAGTTGAAGACCATGCTGAGAACATTATTGTATTCAAAAAGTCAAGAGCGTCATCTACACAGGGAAAGTCAATCAGCAGAGTCATCTATTGAGCTGTGCTCCTGGAATGTTGACCAATCAGCTTTACCAATGTTCCATTTGGGTAGCCTTGAAGATGGAGGACTTGATGCTACACTCACCACTATCGGAAAATGGTCACTGGTAAATCTATCATTTATAGTTCTCCAATTAAAGTCAATAAGACAGTCATCACTACATATAGATAAATCAATTGCTGATAACGTGCCCGTTTGAACATGAAAATGCGTAGACTCCCCAGAGTTGAGGATCCCCACATTTTCATTTTTCTTAGATGGAAACCATAAGCACCTTCCTCTTTGATTTGGTGATGATGTCACCCGCCCCAAAGAGGGTTTCTGCTATTCATATCTCCCAAAATAACAAAAGGACGTGGTAACTGTTGAATAAGAGATTTGAATTCATTGATGGGGAAGACTTCGTTAGGTGGTAGATAGAGAGAGCATACTGTATACTTTCTTTGCAAATGGATCTGCACACCTATCACTTGCAATGCTGATTGAATAATAATAGGATTTTGTGGGGTGTCATTTCGAACATACAAAACAACACCACCATGGCTTCCAACATTTAAATTATAGGTGGAGTGATAGGATGTATACTCTCGTGGGCTGGGGCACATATTATTACCAATCATGGTCTCCTGCAGAGCTATACAAACAGGAGACACTTCTGATATGAGCAGCCTTAACTCTTCCATTTAGCTCTTAATCCCTGACAGTTCCACTGGAGAAAATTAATGAATTTTTCACTTTCCTTTAGAGGCTGTTACATTAGGACTCTTTTAACGAGCTTTCAGCTTACAACCCTGCTCTTTTTTCCTGGAAGGAGACCGATTGTTTAAGGCTGCCTTCCTTTTTTTTTTAAAGGGTTATCAGTCTCAGGAACAGCAAGACAAAGCTGGTGTCGCCTGAGATGGGGTGTGAGGATCGGATATTGGTGTATCCTCGAAAGCATTTACAGGTGGTACAGCCTCCAGAGAGGCGGGAGTGCCAGGTACTCCTGGCACAGCCTCCACAGAGGCAGGGGTACCAGAAATTACTGGCTCTGCTTCCATAGAAGCAAGTGCGCCAGAAACCACGGGCACTGCCTCCAAAGAGGCGGGAGTGCCAGAACCAACTGGCACCCCGGACCTCCGAAGGAAGGCATGGAGCATCAGAAATCACTGGCAATGGCCATCCGAGGAGGCCAGGAGCACCAGACATCACTGGTGCAGCCTCCAAAGAGGCAGGAGCACCAGAAATTACTGGTGCAGCCTCCGGAGAGGCAGGAGCACCAGAAATCACTGGCGCAGCCTCCAAAGAGGAAGGAGTGCCAATCAACAGCTGGTGCTGGCCTCCAAATAGGCATGGAGTAGAAGGTATCCCTGATTTTCCTATTTAAATTATCCTTGGTAACATTTGTGTTTCTTTTTCGATTTGCAGCAACACTGGAAAGGATATTCCTGGTCTAACGAATTGATTCAATACTCTCTCTTTTGCCTCTCTAAATGTAATACGTTCTGTACCCTTAAAGTTTGAATTTCTTTTTCCATGATGTACACATCACAATTAAGTGAAGACGATGGATGATTGTCTCCATGTATACATCTGGCTTGTTTACCACACATGCCATGCTCCGGCTCACTGCACTTGACACAAGTGCAGTCTCTGTCTACAGGACCCTAACATATGTCTGAACTCTTGACAATGAAAACATCTCCTCGGTCTTGGGATATATTGTTTGATCTTAAAACGTAGCCAGGCTGCTTTTACTACAGAGGGCAATCGAGTAGAATTGAATGTAATAATTAAATTCGGAAGTGGGACAAAGACTCCATTTACCCTCTTCCCCTTCATTCGTTCAACTCTCATTAACCTTGATCTTTTAATTCCTCTTCCAGTTTTTCCTCAGAGTAGGTCATCAGCTGGGGTGCATATATCATTCCCTTGGAGTAATTCCAAAAGGCATGTACTGCACATTCCACTTTGACTCCTCCAAGGTGTGATAATGCTTTCAATTTTTCAGTTTCTTTTGCTGAGGTAGATTCCACCGTCAGCTTTCCTCGACCTTCATAAGAAATCTTAGGTTCTCGGCCACAACACTTCACAATATCTCGGTACACATCAAAAATATCACAACTTGATTCTTCCAGATTAAAAGTTAGGTACTTATCGTGAGACTTTTCAAATCATTCCCGGTCCAATTTCAAATATGCTTCTGCTCAATTTCCCTTTACTCTGTACTGGAGCATGGGTTTCAGTGTACTAATTACACTGGAAGGTTTTTTAGATTTCTCCAGAGGAAGGTTGTCAGGAGGTTTCCAGCTGCCATCAACTGTGCCGATTCACCACCATCAAAGGGTCCAGGGGTACTTGAATCTTTATTTATTTTTATCATAAAGACTGAAGATTGAGAAAAAAAAATATAAATAAATAAACTAAAACCTTAAAAAGGAAAGATATGCAATCAACCTTTCATGGATATTTTCTTCCACTAATGGCATAAGTGAGAACCGACTCCCCCAATGTCCGCATCCCTACCCTACCCCACAGGGGATGGCACAACATGATTAGAGTGGCCCAAGTGTAAGCCAAACCCGCTTGATAGGACTGAGAGTATTACAAGAATACAATCATCCCCACCCTAATCACATTATGGGCAAACCGGACAGAATGCCGAGAGTCCTATCCGCAAAACTAGACCCCCCTGGAATCCGTGGTCCAGCCCTGCAAAATAGTTCCGCCTGATATCACTCAGGTCCGAACATTATCGGGCAGTTGATGGTCCTGCCACGGTTCCCACCTATTTAGCTTCAGATATAAAACCCAGTCCCAGCTATGATATCTTTCTGTTTACCAGGTCCAGTAAATTTTTGCAAAGGTGGAAATTTCCACAAAATTAATCCAAAGAAAAAAAAAATTACATGAAGGAGAAGGATGTAGTAAGAATGAAAAAAATTCAAAAAGAAGGAAAAGTTCTGACTAATTTAGTTGGATCAGCAGCTGGGCCCCAAGGACCAGTGAGCAAGAACCCCACCAGGCATCACGCCCCAGCTGCTGGTCCCTAAGCCCCCTACCCACGTCAAGGGGTCAGCATCTAGGGGGTTGGAGAAAGGAAGCAATAAAGGACTGGCTTATTAAGAAGGATGCACATCTATGTGACAACATGCTGAAAGTGGAGCTCTCTGAACTCGCAAAAAAAAAAAACCAATAATGGGAAGAAAACTTACGTGACTGACACACTTGCTTCAGAAGCAGGACAAAGTTGTATGACTACCCCCATAACACTGTTCAATACAACCCGATAGAACTTATATGGGCGCAAGTAAAAACTTACATATCCAAGAGAAATACATTCAAAATTGCTGAACTTAGGCATTTAGTCAAAGATGCTTTAAAGAATGTGACAGCAGAAAACTGGAAGCAGGCAATAAAACATGCTGAGAAACTTCAAAAACAAGATGCAAAGCAAGATAGTATATCAGTTGAGCGATTTATAGAGTCATTCGTCATTAGCATCAAGGACAGCTCAGACAACGAATCTCCTGATTAAACAGCACGGAGAGGATTAGGCCTACTGGGGAGACCTCTAAAAAAAACCTGCCTTGACTTATACCTCCACGGTGTTGTGGAAACAAAGTCAAAATAACAAAGATCAGTCTAAGAGAGAGAAAGAAAGGGGTGGGGCGGCAGTACCTGGATAGACGTGGCAACGGTGGGGAAAATGCCCGGTATTTTCGACCAACGCCTCACTGGCCAAAAAGGATGAGTTTGACTACAATGCTCCCAAGATTTCATCAAAGCCACATCAAGTAAATTTAACATAGAAATGAAAATTGGCAAAAAGGTAGCCAAGCACACAACACAAAAATTAGTTCCTAAAAGTACTGGAACAAACAGAAAATCCTGTTCTTAAACAGATGCACTGTGAAAATATGAACTGCATAAGCTATTCTGAACACCAAGTGCCTCGTGAGAAGGCATTAAATATTTTACAAAAAGATATGAGAACATTGTAATAATTTACAGTCGCAAACACTGATAATGAAGGTTACCCCAAATTATTATATCAAAGGCAACTTCTACACTGTATTATACTAAATACCATACTGTTCCACTCCTAGCGGAAAAATTACCCCTGTAAGGACACTCAATACTGGATCTTAATCCCTAACATACCTAAAGTTGGGGGAAACAGGAAGATTTCCTTCCCTTGGTACTGCCTACTACTATCTAACATGGAAAATAATGTACGATGAGACCTTTGTAAGAGAACAAAATAGATCATCCCTGAAAACATTTAGTATTAAAATTTAATGACATTATCAAGTTATTCCCATCAAATGACTTTGTAAATAGCTACTTAAACTATGCACAAAAAACCAAAGGAAGTTTCCCTTCAGTTACAAAATTAACCAATATCAACACCAATTTCACCAGGTCATTTATTATGGGTTTCCCCACAACGAGTGCTATTAAATACAGTGAACTTTTTCTAAAACTAATGACAAGCTAAATTAGCAGCAATGTTAACTTTTCCATCTACTACATCAAGATTCCAGCCACCTGGATTTTGTGATATAGTTTAATATAGCCAAGATATACAACTATATATGTAGTTGAGAAAGACAATGATTTTACATAAATTCATTATATAACCAAAGGAATTTTTCAATGCAACCACCAGCAAATATGTTCCAACTAAATGGTCTTCAGAAATTTCCCAAACTTGACGAACAAATTTTTGGATCTCATAATTCAACAGCTATGCATCACTTTTAGAATTCAACAGCTATGTATAATTTCATTCAAAAACCATTGAACAGTTTATATATACCTGGTTAAAACAAAAATGCAGGAAAAATTAAGGCAGTCCTTGGTAATGGCTGCATCAATACTGTACTACGTACTCCATTCTCCTGGCATTATTATTATAAAGGCTTAGTTTATCCAGACATCTGAGCCTAACAACGGCTCTTCTCAGGCTGGTTTTCACGAATTAATCCTGAAAAAAAATTCAAGACTTTATTTAGGAAACCTGTTTTACTTAGGAACATGAGGATCCTATCAAATACAAAATCTTGCCTTCAGCAAGAATGCCTTTTAAAGTCATGTTTTGCAAATATAAGTTTCTTTGATGGTTCCAAATTGGACAATCGACTAATAAGTGTAGGAAAGTCATTGGTGTCTGGCATGTACTACATTTCATTGGGTCTGGATGTGTTTTTGACATCAAATGACCATATGAAAATCTAGTATGGCCTATATGTAGTCTTGTCAGTAACACTTCTTGAGCTCTTTCTTTTTGATATGATGACAGCCATGAATTAACTTTGCTTTTGTCCAAACTATTTGCCAGTCTTCATATATTAGAGGCTTAATTGAGGTTATCTAGTCATACTGGGGCATGTGTCATTGTTGATGGAATAGTGCAGGCTAATTTGGCAGCCATATCTGCTTTTTCGTTTCCTTCAATTCCCAAGTGTGCTGGATTCCAACATATTTTTATTAATAGTCCTGATTGAATAAGTTGGTGTAGTTTTATTTGGATTTCTTGTACAAGGTAATCTGTAGACTTGTACTTACTTGTTAATAGCATCAACAGTACTTCATGAGTCGCTGAAAATTATGGAGGTTCAATGCATTCTGACTATGACATATCAGTAGATAAAAATAGACACGAAACGGGAATCAGATTCGGACCAACATTGGCATACCTAATTGAGCGACGTCAGGCTGCTGATGTCTAGCATATTTAAGAAATAAAAACACAATGAATATGCATCATTTCTTTGATTCTTTTAAAAAGTTATACAATACAGTATCCAATAATATTGTATGTATTCTCATATTATTATATCATAAAATACTAACAAAGCGGTCAATGTTTTGGATTAAAAATTAGCTGATGGCGAATACAAGATTATTTCTCCATATTTAACTCAATTTGGAGCGAATTGCCTTTCTTCTAGTTAGTGTAACATATCCAGATACTTTACTTATATAAGACAGGGTAATTTGTCATTTTACTACGTGTTTTCAAGTCGAAATATGAATTAGATACATCTCATGAACTTAAGTTTTCTTTTTTTTGTTACAGATTGCATTGTGACCATGTTTATTGTGTAAAAATATTATGTGATTCTGTTCACTATTTTCACTTCATTTCATCATAGTATGAACCTTTACCATTGCGTTACTTATCTTTTGTTGGTGTGAAAACAACAGTAAAATGTGTTCTTTCAAGACCTGAAGTTTTGATTAAAATTATTTTCTCTCAATTTTATCTACGGTTGTGTTTGATGGCGTAAGTTTACTAGAGTTATATCTTTGTTGCCAATGCACGACAATAGTACTATATGGATGAAACTCGCAAACTTCGGTATAGTACCTTCAAACTCGACCATAAATAAAATGAGAGAAATGTTTTAATCAAAACTAATGGGCATGAAAAGAACACATCTTACTGTTTTCACTCCAATAAAAGATAAATACGTAAAGCTCTTAGTATTCTGATGAGATAAAGTGAAAATATCAAATGAAATCTGTTGATTTTTGTTTACACAATAAACATGGCCTCAGCGCCATCTACTAACGAAAAAATAACTAAATTTTGTTCACAGACGATACTTTTTAAGTGATATTTCCACTTGAAAACACTTTGTATAGCATAAAATATCCTTATCTCATATAAACAGAGTATCTTGAGATTCATTTGCGCTAACTAGAAACAAGAAAGTCGCTCTAATTTGAGTTCAACACAGCAAAACAAACTCGCAATTGCCCTCAGCTGATTTTCAAACCAAAACATGATTGCCATGTTTGTACTTTATAATACAAACAAATAGTATTATGAACATACATATAATATTACTGGATGCAGTGAAGTAGAACATAACTTTTTAAAAGATCCATGGAAAAGATGCATATCCATTATGTTTGTATTTTATCATACTCAAATTTTATATCTCTTGTATGATGCAACCCCCTAAATTCAATTAGAGCTTCAAAAGTTGCATGATACGCGAGTATATACGGTACTTTTGATTGAACACAACCCTAAAATATATGCTTTTAGCTCACGACTAGTTAACCCTTAAACACCGAAGCGGTAAAATAAAAATTGTCTCCCGTGTGCCGGAGGTGTTTCGGAGTGAGCGCGGAAGCGGAAAAAATATTTTTTTCAAAAAATCACAGCGCGCTTAGTTTTCAAGATTAAGAGTTTATTTTTGGCTCCTTTTTCTGTCATTGGCTGAAGTTTAGTATGCAACCATCAGAAATGAAAAAAATTATCATTATCATATATAAATAATGTGATATATGACGGGGAAAAAATGAAATTTCATATATAATTGTATTCAAATCGCGCTGTGCACAAAACGGTTAAAGGTAACAATTTACTCTTTGTTTTCGTTGTAATGTACACTAAATTGCGATCATTTTGGTATATAACACATTGTAAAATTATAAAAGCAACACAGAGAAAATATTATCACAAAATAATGCATGAATTCGTAACGTGCGGACGTAAACAAATATTTTTTTCAAAAATTCACCATAAATCTAAATATCTAAATATTGTCCAAGAGACTTCCAATTTCTTTCAAAATGAAGACAAATGATTGAATATTACTATACTGTAAGAGTATTAGCTTACAATTGCAGTTTTCGACCATATCTGACGAGTTAAAGTTGACCGAATGTCTATTTTTTTTATATATACTTTTTATATGCAATAATTTCGGAAATTAGAAAAGCTACAACCTTCAAATATTTTTTGTTTTATTCTACATGAAATTGCGCACATTGTCATATATAAAACTCTATGAAATGCCTAATATTAAATGGAGCAAATATTCCGAGAATGGGACATACGCATTTCGGAGATTTGTGGCGGAGAATCCGCGTGCAGAGGGAAGGAAAGTTTTTTTTTTAAATTCAACTTAAATCTAAATATTGTGCTAGAGACTTTGAATTTGTTTCAAGATGAAGATAAATGACTGAATATTACTAGACTGTAAGAGTTTTAGCTTACAATTGTGTTTTTCGACCATTTCGGTAGAGTCAAAGTTGACCGAACGTGGTTTTTTTCTATTTATCATGATTTATATGCAGATATTTCAAAAATGAGAAAAGCTACAACCTTCAATTATTTTTTTGTTGTATTTTACATGAAATTGCGCACATTTTCATATATAAAACTTTATGTAACGGCTAATTTAAAATGGTGCAAATATTACCACAATCGCACATACTATGATTTTTTCGGAAGAGTTACCACGCGGACGTAAAGAAAATGTTATTTTTTTCATAAATTCCCCATAAATCGAAATATTGTGCTAGAGACTTCCAATTTGTTGCAAAACGAAGGTAAATGATTGAATATTACTAGAATAAAAGCGCTTTAGCTTACAATTGCGTTTTTCGACTATTTCGGTAGTCAAATTTGACCAAAGGTTGAAAATTTGTCACTTATCATTTTTTATATGAAAATATTTCAAAATTGATAAAAGCTACAACCATGGGTTGTTTTTAGTTGTATTGTGCATGAAATTGCGCACATTTCCATATATAAAACTTTATGTAACAGCTGATTTTAAAATGGTGCAAACATTACCACAATCGCACGTACTATGATTTTTTCGGAAGAGTTACCACGCGGACGTAAAGAAAATGTTATTTTTTTCATAAATTCCCCATAAATCAAAATATTGTGCTAGAGACTTCCAATTAGTAGTTGCAAAATTAAGGTAAATTATTGAATATTACTAAAATATAAGAGTTTTAGCTTACAATTGTGTTTTTCGACCATTTTGGTAGAGTCAAAGTTGACCGAAGGTTGAAATTTTGGCACTTATCGTTATTTGTATGAAAATATCTCAAAACTGATAAAAGCTACAATCATGAGTATTTTTTCGTTGTATTTTACATAAAAATGCGCACATTTTCATATATAATACTCCATGCAACGGCTAATTTAAAATGGTACAAAAATTATGTCAAAGTGACAAAATAATTTCCGAGATGTGTCACAGATACTTTTAGTGCGGCAAGAAAGAAATTTGCACTTGCGCGCCTGCGTAACGATTGTAAACACAACAACACCTTGATCCGTGAACTCCAAGCATCCCCCAAGGTGCATGATTCAAGAGTTTTCGGCTGGTAGGCCTAAAAGTATTTTTCAGCGAATTTTTAAAAAAACTTTTGTATGTCGACGTAAAATACGTCCAGTCGGCACCCGAGAGACAAAAAATGTCGATGTAAAATACGTCCAGTCGGCGTTTAAGGGTTAAGATACTACTATATAACCAATATTAACCTGATTTTCAAAAAGCACACTTTCACTTTCATATATTACTGATTTACAAACATATTTAACAAAATTGTACTTTAATGACACTCCTTCTACAACTTGCTCTTAACCATTAACTAGCTATACTAAAATTAAAAGTGTAGTAAAAATCTAACAACAGTGAAGTTACATTTCCACTATATGTTCAACAAATTTAACAATGTAAGAAACTTCATTATCCCCTCATTTCCCATGTACTAATGCTTTAAATATTGGCAACATAAAAGCAATATTAAATACTTAAAATATTTTATTCATAGAAATTTTTATTTACAAGTGGAGTATCTGATTCCCTATGGATAGCAAGTAGATTTGTCACAAGCCTGAGCATAATGGATTTAAAATTGCCGAGGTTCTTATTCAACAAGAACTTCAAAGTTACTCTACTCAATCGGAAGACTTCTATCTAAATTATGCATTTAATGTATGTAAATCTTAATTACTATCCATTATTTCAGCATTCAACAACATTTGAGCTGATTCTCCTTTGAGCCAAGAAACATAATAATCAAACTGGATTTAATTCACTTTATATATGCTTATAATATAGAGAAACAAAATGTGCCCCTAAAAGGGGAATTATCAAGCTAATAAGCAATAAATTACAAGGCAAGCAACTATTACCTTAAAACCAACACTGAAACATTATTCAAAAGACAAAAAAAAATGACTAACCAGCACATACCACAAACTGGAAACTATTTCAACTCTATACTCTTTTCAAATCGTATCATCAGCCTTTGTTGAGACATTTTACAATTGTAGTGTGTACTTCAAAAATCTCACGTTTTCTACATGCAACATTATCTTTGTATCACCTCTGAGAAGTATGTTTTGCATTAAATGATCCCAAAATCCCATACCTGTATAAGTTAGCTGCACTATTAATTAATACCTTCAATGTAAGCGTACATATGTCCATTGGGAATGGGGAAATTGGGGGAAAATTTCCACACACATTAAAACCTTCAAACCTACACATTTAGTACACAGCACCCATTTCACACAAAAGCACACAGTTTCAGCTCCATTTAAAGCTCTCTTTGCTGACTACAAAATATATCACAATCAAAATATCCTATTTAACATCCCTCCTGTGCCTGTATCAAATCAAAATATAGTAATAACCACTGATCACAAACACACACAAAACAACTGAAAGAAGAATTCCCAAAACGGAACTAAAGCAATACCCTAATCTTACCTAAGAAGCTAAATTCATTTTCATCCTTGTCAAGTACTTCTCTTTTAATCTCAATAACAGGTTGCACTTGACACAATAATCTAGTTCAGCCTTGCCTTGCCTTGCACTTCACACCACCTCAGAATTAGGTTGGCCTTGACATCCTGTGTGATTGAAATGTTTTAATCGATGTGTATAACAATTTGTATGTAATACCTTACACTATCGATTATTCAGTTCTACAACAAACACCTCTTAACTGCATGCAGAATACATTACAATTTCTAACATGCAACCCAAGCCCATCTTACAAACATCTTTATTACACTCTCTCTTCACTAAAATGCACACACTGCCTGAATATATGATAGTACACTCCCCTAAAAAGTATTCTAATATCAAATATTCTTAAAATTAGCTTGACCTAGCTTGTATAAAAGATCCACTCATCAACTCATTAGTACAAAATCCCTGGCAAGATTTAATCTTGTATTTTTACAGCTATAACTACACTAAAAAAAATAATACTACGAAACACAGAAAATAGATTTCTTAAAAAAATTTTTGATATGCCAAAGGAGGATGAAGCTTACCAAGCCATGCAAACACATCACACACATCACACACACACATATACATATATACATATATATATATATATATATATATATATATATATATATATATATATATATACATATATATATTATATATATATATATACAATTACTTTTAAAAGAATTTAGAAAACCCTTGTAGGTATGATGAACAGATCAAGTGTCACTTCCAAACTACAAAGTGATGTTCTTCATAACAGAAGATATAAAAACTAATAAAATACCGACTAGTATAGGATCCTAATACTGCAACTATAAACTTAAAAATTATACACTTAAAACGAGCAGTGAATAAAAATTTTAAAAATACTGAAAAATTTTTAGTTAATGAAAAAATAAATTATTGTTCAAAAGAAGTCAGGCAAAAGTAGAGACTAGAATCTTAAGAGATACTTTGCATAGAAATAGAGAACATTCAATAAAACTATGATAACAATTACATTAACAATTAATTCCTTCACAGAGTGGAGGACCCGATTAATGAGACTAACCTGCGCTGGAGGTGGAGCCACAGGCATTCCAGTGAATTCAAACAGTTTGTTCTCTAAGACCCTGACTGTTTTCTTGTTTTAGGAACACTTGCTTTAAATTTCTTCGCTTCCAAGTGCAATTCATCTATTTTCTTCCAAAGATCATCGGTGATTTTGCAAACCTGAAAAATTCAGAGAATGAAGAACTTATACATATTCAAGGAATTTCATTCTCAGTTTAGATTTCAAGCAACTGAATTATTAACATTCTTAACTCTAACAGGACTGGCCAGAATAATTTGTTTCTGATGAAATGTGTTAAGAAATTATTTTATATTTTGATACTGCTTGAAAATTTAATGATTAAATTGAGTGAAAA
Source organism: Macrobrachium nipponense (assembly GCF_015104395.2). Classification (NCBI taxonomy): domain Eukaryota; kingdom Metazoa; phylum Arthropoda; class Malacostraca; order Decapoda; family Palaemonidae; genus Macrobrachium; species Macrobrachium nipponense. The sequence continues at coordinate 1,839,607 of NC_061109.1, forward strand.
TGTCAAAGATTTTCACAAAATTTCTTTCAAAGATTGATGTACTATGTTGCTCACTTATGTTGTACAATCACTGAAGATATTTCTGAATTCTAAGTGTTCTGCTCTTCTATAACAAGGGACTGGGTCATGATGGTTTAACATATAGGTACACTTGATCAGATAAATGTGAACAATTCAAAGACAGGATAATACCACTTCAATATGGAGTCCTTTTTAGGAACGGTAACATTCCTTCAATATATCAAGTTCTTATTTTGAATGAGCAGCAGCACAGTTCCACATTTAACAGTTGATTTGATCTGTTTTACCATTGTCAGATTCATTATTCCACAATTCCTGCCATTTACTAAAGATGGGTTTAAAAGATAATAACAAATCTTTGCAAATCTTTGAACTCCTCTTTGTGATAACAGCTATTTCCTTTACCGCCTGGAAGAGCTAGGACCGATCATATTTTGATATCTAATACTACCTTCATGTCATTTGTGGAATAAACACTTTAACTACTAAACACAAGGATTTTTAAGACAAAAATTCTGAAGGGCTTCTTATGTACTTCCTGAGTCACTGAAAATGACAAATTCCTGTGGTGCCGTGTTATAATAATTTTAATATACAGACAATTCTGCTGTGAAACAGATCCAAAGGCAAAATATTATTTCTGGAATAATTATTATGTCTGTTAAAAACTGGTGTCACAACATCTCGGTTATTGACACAAATAAATGTAGATAAAAAGTAGAATTAAATTAAAATTAATTCAATATAAAAAATCTAAAAATATATTTATATGAATAAATAAAATTCAAATATATAAACTCTTACATAGATATTCTATTATAATCTAAATTTTGTTGAGGAGGCCAGCCTCCCCCATAAAGATATATAAATGCTCTATATTACAATCCTTTCCAAGAATTGTAGAGAGGATAAAATTATTTCCTCTATCACATCCCCAAGACAGGAACCTATGTCTCAAATTCCCAAGTCTAAGAAATTCAACCAGCAAATGTCTCACAATCAAGGGCACAGTACAGTTCTCGCAAAACGGAGGATTTTCACGAGACATCAAGAACCCATGGGTGAGTCTTTATGTCCAATCCTAAATCTGTACACCATCGTTTCTTGTCTCCTTGGCATATACGGTTATGACCAAGGAGACACTGATGAAGTGATACTGCGCATTTTTTGATTAGTTAAAATATCTTCCCACTGGGACTGCCAACATTTCTTAATTCTCTGACCTACTAGAGGATACAAATCCCGATATGGTAGTAGGCATCTTGTGGGTTCTGGGGAGCTGACAGCAGACTTTGCAAGTTGGTCAGCTTTCTCATTCCCAGTCACCCCAACATGGCCAGGCACCCAACAGAACTTTATTTCTTTCCCTCTTCTTTTTAGTAAAAGCAGCCATTTCAATATACAGTGGTACCTCGAGATATGAAAGGCTCAACTTACGAAAAACTTGAGATACGAAAGCCGACACGAAAAATTTTACTGCTCTACATACAGAGAGTTTTCAAGATACGAAAGGTTTCTGAAAGTCCGAGATTCGCCCGATAACAATTTTGGAACTCGCGCCGTGCACCGCCATCTTAGTTCTAGTAGACTAGCCACCATCCTCCTGCTCTCCCATTGGTTCCTGATGCTAGCCAAGCCATGAAATCCTTCTCTCCTATTGGACAGCATCCCTCCCATCATGCATCTTACGTGGTGTGTGCCTTCACTCGGCCACTTCGCACCCGAAGCTTTATCCTACGCATGCGGCATTCGTTCGGTCCAACGATTTCGTTTAGTATCGTAAATTCGTTAGTGATTTCGTTGTGCTACTTTATCGGGTTGTGAGAACCTAATTAGTATACATACTACATACGTAACTTAATTACGTACAGTACATAGTCATGGGTCCCAAGAAAGTTGCTGAAGTTCACAGAAAGAAGAGAATGCTTTCTATGGAGACAAAAATGGAGATATTAAAAAGTATGAAGCTGGCTTGCGATTGAGAGTGATCACTAAGGAATACAGCCGAAATCCGTCGACGATAGGCACCATCCTTAAGCAGAAGGAAGCCATCAAAGCAGCTACACCTTCCAAGGGCGTGACTATTTTGTCCAACAAGAGGAGCCATGTGCATAATAAAATGGAAAGGCTGCTTCTTGTATGGATCGACGACAAAGAAATCGATGGCGATACGATAACTGAGACGGCAATCTGCCAGAAGGCCAGCGCTATTTTCGGCGATTTGATTGCCCAAGCCGAAGACGACGACGGAGAGGGGACATCAACGGCAACCCCAGAGTTCAAGGCTTCTCATGGGTGGTTCAAAAAATTCCGTAAACGGACTGGCATCCATTCGGTGGTGAAGAAATTGAAATTACGTAAAGTATAAAAAAGTAAAAAAAAATGTAAAAATAAAAGACAAAATAAATTTTAATTTAAGATTTTTGTAAAGTTACGTGTTACAGTTTTGTTAATGTGTTTTGTAAAGTTTAGTTTGTTTTTCTGATATTTTTTAATGTGTTTCGTAAAGTTAAGTGTACGTATCTGCCGTTTGTCCTCCTCCTCCTCTGCCGCCACTTTCGGAGATAGCCTCACTCGAAAGGTAAGCTTCCACATTTTACGTTACAGTAATAATATTTCTTGTACACTAATATACACTTTGTTTACAGGTTTTGCATTTTTATTATTAAGTTACGTATTGAATGGTCCAAATTGTTGTAGTATTTCATTGTTTATAGGTCAATTTAGCTTTATTATGAAATATTCACTGGGGTGTTTTTGGAGGGCTTGGAACGGATTAACCATTTTACATGTAAAATGTGGTCAAAGATACGAAAAACTCATGATACGAAGGGCGCCTCGGAACGGATTAATTTCGTATCTCGAGGTACTACTGTATCTAAAATCAGAGGGTTTAAAGGGTTAAAAGATTCCAGTGACTGAAGAACACTTCCTGAGTTACAATATATAATAAAATTATTTTCATTCCGAATTAAAACTTCCTTTAAAGCCTTTAAAATTCCATAAAATTCTGCTGTAAAAATCGATGCAACAGCTGATAATCTGCCGCTTCTCTCTACATCAGGGAAGGCTACAACAAAGTCTACGCCAGCAACTGGCTCAAAATTCTGCTGTAAAAATCGATGCAACAGATGATAATCTGCCGCTTCTCTCTACATCAGGGAAGGCTACACCAAAGTCGACGCCAGCATCTGACTTCGAGCCATCCGTAAAAACTGCAGTGGAGTCATCATGCTGCAAGGAATGTTCTAAAAATATTGACCGCATGGCCTCACTGGACAATTCTGTCTTAGTAAAATTAAAATATCTGCAGAATTTTACCTCTGGAAAGTTCCAGGGGGTACTAACTGAATATTTTGCTGGTAAAATCTTGATCCTTGGCATGTTTAATTCATGAACAATGGTATTGACTCTAAAAGCGAATGGATGAGGTTGCTTGGGGTGACTTTCATAAAAGTGCCAATGCCTTTCCTTTCTCATACAAATACTGGTTAAAGACTTAGGTAGCCTCTGGAATCTATACCAGCTCCAAACCAGCAGACGCTTGTAATGAAGATCCAGTGGCACCTCATCAGCATCTACTAGCATGCTCTCGGTGGGAGATGATTTAAATGCTCCTGTACACAACCGTATTCCTCCATGAATTGAGTTGAGCAATTTAAGGCTATTTGGCTTCAAACCAAGAAAAGCTGCAATTCGATATTTCAAGGGCCCTTTCAAACGTAAAAGAAACTGGACAAGCAGCATAAAATCTCCACGATATCATCCGATAAGCAAATACTTCATCTAAACAACATAATACCTTCCTTGGCACTGTCATGGAGATAATTTGCCAAAGGCCACTGTTGTTGAGCCTGTAGAAACAAGTGATTTCGCAAGTGGTAACATCAAAACCTCGCTTTGGCATCATACCAATAATTCTTTGGGGATCTGGTAACTGGAAGGTGTTGATGTTGTGAACAAAAGGAACTTCTGGCAATGATCTCAAAATATCAAATAACACTATCACCCTTACCTGTTGAGTAAAATCCAAGTACAATAGATTCAAATTTTAATGCATTTTACAACTATGTTGCCCTAGACAAAAAAAAATGCAATAAATAATATAAAAAGTACTTTATTTTGGAATGTTATGCAGCAAATTTATTAAAAATATAGTACAAACCACTCCACTCAAAAAAATTTACATAAACGTACTACTATAAGGCAGAAGAAGAATGTGAACTGGAACCAAATACCTCATACTGTAAAGGTTAATACTTACCAAAAAGATATACAAGATTGGGATCTGGGAACATAACACCATTGGAAGAATCAAGCTCTACCACTGTGATTGGATCATCTAAGTGACCCGGAGCCCTTAAAGAGTAGTACTGGCGATCAGATCTCTTGTTGAACCCAGTTGTAAAGACAAAACCCTTACGGAGGAAAATGGCTCTGGTGGCTTTGCTGCCCCTGTGTGAAGTTGCTTCCTGAAAGGAACACCAATCAAAGTTAATTATCATACTGATCTCCATATAAAAAGCAACATGGCAATGGTATCTTAATTCGGATATAAAATTTCAGTAAAACACCTGCAAAGCTCCACTTCAATACAAAATAATTTTCAAGCATTAAGTAAACAATTTAAGAAACGATCATTCAATAAAACTTATCTGTCCAGAATGTTCTGGAATGAAGTTTTCACATAGCTTATTTTTTCGTAAAAACCGAACAATCATACAAATCCCCAATTTGCTGATGTTTAAAGAGCCAACAAGACTACTACATGATTGATGGGTTTATGATAAAATTAGTTAAAACTGCATTTTTGACTCAATGAAGTATAGTCAGTCTGCCTTGTTACAATGAAAATAAAGGGTTACAACCTCTGTTTATGACAGATGTTTACAAAGACCAACCTTTTACTAAAGACAAACAAGTCAGTTAATTACAAAGACTATTTTGCTATGAGACTCACCTCAAAAACTTCACTATTTCTGGGGTTGATGATCCTGATTTTTCTGTCTTTACATGTTGTCAGCAAGAATGAACCATCCCTGTTAAAACAGCACGAATAAATCATATCAGGGTGGTTATTTATGTTATGACAGCTTCCCCACACCCTACATTCCATATGACAATGAAATTATCAGAGCCAGCTGAAAGAAGGATGTTTTTAGCTGTCGGATGCCATGACAATGCCAACTCACCGCAGGTGGAACACAAGATCTACAACTGGGTCTGTCATGTTCCAACAAACAAATGAGGGTGGAATTAGCAAAAGTGAATGTTGCAATTCATGTTCTGTCAAATACCTTCTTTCTTTTGCCGAAGTATAAATTGTATATAAAAAAAACTTTTGTTTCCAAAAATCCTCATTCCCAATTTTGCTAGCCTCTTAAAAGTTTAAAATCTAACTGAACTTTGCGCGTAACCCTGCACTATAGAAAAATCTGACAAAATATTAATGAAAACTTACCTGGCAGTTCATTTACTCATTTTGTGGGATATTTTTGTTTCAATTACCTGCTAAAGGAAAACAACAAAGAAATAACTAGTACTTTGATGGTCTACACAAGCAACAGTGTCCATTGAAAGAATTCATCCTTCCATGATATTACTACACCAATATTTACACTATGGCCATTAATACCATCAACCAAATCTAAACATATTTTTCAAATCATACTCATAAAATCTTTATATAACAATTCACTACAATAAAATATTCATCTATAATTAAGTTACAGGAGCACAATGTAGTTTGACAAAAATGGGATGCATATTTTCCGTTTCAAGAACTCAATTGAATGGGAAGATGTTTTATCACAATTTTTATAAACATGCAAGAAATGGAGTACAATAGCAGCACTAAACCTTCTATGATACTGTGTCAAAACCTACAGAATTATTCTTCACAACAGAATTAATATACAACTGATGGCCATGTAAATGAATTTGTAATGTTTTACCTTCCTAGTATAAAATAAGAAATTACCAAACTATTCCTATGACATATGATGAAAGTTGTACAAAAACACTACAGATGGTCCTTAAAGCTGAACCTTACAATATATGAATATTGAAAAAAAAGCAATGTAAGATGAGCAACTTCCCTTATAGAAGTTGGTCTAAACAACATGCACTGTTGGGTAAAACTATTAGAAATGAAAAAATAAATACTACAGAGGATGGAAGATTATAAAACTTTAAAAGTATACAGTAACTATTAAGTGACACATTTATTGTGCACATTAAAGAGAAACTGCCAACAGCCAACAAAAATCAAAACATTTAAAAACTGGAACATGAGGTAGATATGATACCCTGACATGCTGCCTTGTCTTAACCCACACTAGGCTGCTGCACTAGAAGGGAAAACAGCATATCTCTACAAATGAGACTCAAAAAATCAAATCAACTTCAAATTTTTCTCTCATACTTACGTGTGGTGCATGCCTTTCCAATGATGCAGAAGCAAAGAAAAAATAAATTTTCACAAAACACTTAGAGGCTTTCTAAGTGTCATAATTTTAACATTTCCCATGACTGTTAAGGGCTAGAGAATGAAAATTAACAAGTGCTCAAGTATGTCCATACCTTATTCTTATCATACTTTGAAACTTGAAAGTAGACATCTGAGATTTTCGTATTATTATACAGCAGTTTAACAACACCCCACTGTCACACACTTCTCAATTCTCATAGGGCTTGCCCCCCAAAGAGTTTGTTCTTAAAAGACAGGTGAAAATAGGGTTTAGGTCAAGATATAGAAGCTGGACAGCTAGGAAGGAAGAATGAATGAATGTATGAATATCTGGCGTCGTGACTACCAAGATCATTGACGCCGAACGAAACCATTTGGGCAACCAATCTGGGGAAAAAACACACACACACACACAGATCATAAAAAACTCCTAAAATTCCACTTCATTTATTGTACTACAGGTAGTGCAAAGCCACTACATAAACACTAAACAACAGCAAAGCTAAATTATTATTATTATAAAAATGGTTTAACCAGACCACTGAGCTGACTTTCAGCTCTCTTAGGGCTGGACCGAAGCATTGAATAAAATATAAGGTCTAGGCCAAAGGCCAGGAACTGGGACCAAATAGGCCATGCAGTATAACAAACATTAAATTAAAATTAAATAAAAAAAAATGATATTTTTATTTTAAGATAAATTTTTAAATATACTTACCTGGCAGTTATATACATAGCTATATTCTCTGACGTCGTGACGTCACGACAGACTTTTCGAAACTCGCGGCAATCGCCGACCATCGGTCAGGTGATCGTTACCTGTACGCCCCTCTAGATAGTTACCTGGCCCCAAACCCCATATTTTCTCGCCTATAGTCTCTTGAGGGGAGGTGGGTGGGTTTCTAAATTGTATATAACTGCCCCAGGTAAGTTATATTTAAAAATTTATCTTAAAATAAAAATATCATTTTTAAATATGTAACTGACCTGGCAGTTATATACATAGCTGATTGACACCTTTGGAGGAGGGTCAGAGACAGCAACATTGTTGTAAGGTAACTACTTGATAGGTAACTAAAGATTCTTACCTGCTAAGGAAGCTGACTTGACGACTACTGCCTCTTTAGTCTGCTCTCCTTAGGAGCTCCAGCTAAGGGATGTGACCTGTGCAGCTGATGAGCTCAAAGGGGTTTGTCGACGGGACGTGACCTCTATGCGACAAAACCACCTATGCCCTTGACATGGGCTAAACAGGCAAAGACCACTAACCATCCAATCCTTGCATACAAGAGATTGAAAAGACACATATACACTAGACTGTTGAAGGTTTCCCCTAACCTTCAACAGACAACCATAAAAATAACATCAAGGGTCTAACATGTAGGATTAGAGGTATCAACTCCTTCACCCAACACCGAGCCAGTGGCTACGAACGGTCCAAGGGTTCTGCAGTCTTCATATAACCGTTTCTATTTGTTTCAGGTAAAAAGAAGAAAATACGGAGCTGCTCCTCCAGATGTCGCGTCTAAAATGGCTTTAAGGGACTGATTCTTTCTAAACCGCCATTGACGTCGAGACTGCTCGCACTTCATGGGCCTTTACCTTTAAAGCCTTGTAAAGCGTTTCATTGCACTCCGTGTGAGCTTCTTGAATCACACTTCTAATAAAGAAGGCTAAAGCGTTCTTTGACATAGGCCTTTTGGGATCTTTAACGGAACACCATAAGTTGTCAAAAGTCCCTCTAACGTCCTTGCACCTGTGCAAAATAACACTGTAATGGCTCTTACCGGACAAAGAGTCCTTTCACGTTCCTGACCTGCAAATTCTCCAAGGCTGGGAATCGTAAAAGACCTAGGCCAAGGATTGGAAGGAGTTTCATTCTTGGCTAAGAAACCTAAAGTGGTTGAACAAACCGCTTTAGATCTACTAATTCCTACTCTTTTGTCCATAGCTTGAATCTCGCTTACTCTCCTTGCAGTAGCGAGAGCGACTAGAAAAAGTGTCTTCCTGGTTAAATTTTTGAACGAGCTCTCCTGGATCGGCTCAAACTTGTCAGACATTAAAAACCTTAGTACTACGTCCAGATTCCATCCTGGTAGTTGTTCAGTCTTTTGTTTCGTAGTATCAAAAGATCTAATTAAGTCGTGAAGATCTTATTCCTAGACAAGTCCAGTCCTCTATGTCTAAAGACTGACGCCAGCATGCTCCTGTATCCCTTAATTGTAGTAGTGGCTAGACCTACTTTAAGTTTTAAGTGAAGAAGGAAGTCTGCGATCTGGCTCACAGATGTGTTGGACGAGGACACCTTCTTCTCCTTACACCAGTTTCTAAATATCTCCCACTTCGACTGGTAGACGTTGATGGTCGAAGCCCTTCTTGATCTGGCGATAGCTTTAGCTGCCTCTCGCGAAAAGCCTCTAGCTCTAAGGAGCTTTTCGACAGTCGAAAGGCAGTTAGCTGAAGAGCGTGGTATTCCTGTGATACCGTTTGAAGTGTGGCTGTCTGAGCAGATCTGGAAGCAACGGAAGGGTTCTTGGAACTTCCACTAGCCACTGCAACATCTCTGCGAACCAGTCTCGCGTCGGCCAGTACGGGGCTATCAGGGTCATTCTGCTTCCTTCGGACTGTGCGAACTTCTTTAATACTTTGTGTATCACTTTGAAGGGAGGGAAGGCGTAAATATCCAGTCCTTCCCAGTTCATGAGGAACGCGTCTACTGCTACCGCTTGTGGATCCGGCACCGGTGAGCAGAACGTCTGCATCCTCCTTGTCTTGTTGGTTGCAAACAAGTCTATGGAAGGTTGCCCCATAACCTCCATAGTAATTCGCATACCTCTAACTTGAGAGTCCATTCTGTTGGCAGGACCTGATTTCTCCGGCTCAAGAGGTCCGCTCTGACATTTAATTCCCCTTGTACAAATCTCGTTTGGAGGACGAATATTTCTGTCCTTTGCCCCTAGCAACAGATTCTTGGGCTGTCTCGTTCAGAGAAAACGAGTGGGTGCCTCCTTGTTTCCTGACATACGCTAGAGCAGTCACGTTGTCCATGCTTATTTCCACTACTTTGCCTGCCACACATTCCTCGAATGCCTGAAGAGCTAGAAAAGCTGCCATCAGCTCTTTCTTGTTGATATGCCAATTTCTTTCGGTTTCGCTCCCATCTTTCCCGAAAATTTCCCTGTTCCCAGAGTCGCTCCCCAGCCTAGGTCTGATGCGTCTGAGAACAGTATTAGCTGTGGAATTCAATTGTTGAAGTGAAACTCCTTCTCCCAGCTTCGCTGGATCCAGCCACCAAATCAAGTCTTTCTTGACCTCTGCTGAAATTGGGAAGGTGTCTGAAAGCCTTTGTTCCTTCCTTTTCCAATTTCTGTTGAGGTAAAATTGCAGAGGTCTGAGATGCAGTCTTCCCAGTGAGACGAACTGTTCGATCGAGGAAATGGTCCCCAAAAGACTCATCCATTCCCTCGCCGAACCTTGTTGTCTCCCCAGGAATTCCTGCACCCGATTCAGGCATCGGTCTTGTCTCTCCTGGGAGGGAGAAGCCCGAAAAATCCTGAGAGTTCATCAGAAACTCCTAAATAAATGATCGAGCGAGAGGGCTCCAGGTGAGACTTTTCCAGGTTCACCACTAGCCCTAGTTCCTGTACTAGGTTCAGGGTTATTTTCATATCCTCCAGACACTGCTTTCTTGGAGTTGGCCCTGAGAAGCCAATCGTCCAGATAAAGAGAAATGCGGATCCCCCTTCGTGTAGCCATTTGGCTACATTCGCCATAATAGCTGTGAATATTTGTGGCGCTGTGCTGAGCCCGAAGCAAAGGGCCCTGAACTGGCAAATACTCTTCCTTCGAATTAAGAACCATGAGGTACTTCCGAGAGCTTGGGTGGATGGGGACATGAAAATAAGCGTCCTGTAGGTCTAATGAGACCATCCAATCTCCCGGTCTCAACGCCGATAGCACTGATTGCGTTGTTTCCATCGTGAATTTCGTCTTCACGACGAAGGCGTTTAGAGCACTGACGTCCAGAACGGGTCTCCATCCTCCCGAGCTCTTGGGTACCAAAAACAGTCGATTGTAGAACCCCGGATTCTCTTGGGGTGAAACAGGTTCTATCGCCTTTTTTAAGAGCATCAGCTCTACTTGTTCTTTTTAACGCAAATCTCTTGCTGCTGTCCTTGTAATTCGCTGTTAAGTCGAGGGGATCTAAAACTATGGGAGGTTTGGCGCAAAAAGGGATCTTGTAGCCCTCCCTTAGTATCTGAAGGGTCCAGTTGTCCGCCCCTCTCTCTCTCCAGGCTTCCCAAAACAAAGAAAGCCTGGCTCCTATTTGTGTCTGAAGGACTGTCTGATCATGGCCTCCTTTTGGAAGGAAGCTTGCCACCTTTTCTGGAGGGCTTTCTAGAAGTTCCCGACGTCCCTCGGGGCTGTTTTCCTCGAAAAAACTGTTGTGGTTGTTTCTCCTCTCTCGCTCTCTTGGTCGCAAACGAAGAAGGAAAAGGCAAAACCCCACTGGCTGCCTTCGATATTAGTCCTGTGTGGTCTTCTGAGTCAATGAAGTGGCAATATCTCTAATAATCTCCTGTGGAAAAAGAAATTTCGCAAAGGGGGCAAACAAAAGCTCTGCTCTTTGTACCTGTGTGACCCCTTTAGCCGTAAAGGAGCAGAGAAGGGACCTTTTCTTCACGATTCCTGCCGTGAAAATCGCTGCCACTTCATTAGTCCCGTCACGTAACGCCTTGTCCATACAAGACATCACACTCAGAAGGTTAGAAATGTCCGTTGAATCCTTCTCTTCCACTTTCTTGGCAAGAGCACTCAGAGACCAGTCTAGAAAGTTCAAGACCTCAAACACTCTAAACACGCCCTTCAGTAAATGATCGAACTCTTGCATCGACCACATCACCTTCGCTGCTGATAAGGCGTGTCTACGATTGGCATCGACGATACTGGAGAAGTCTGCCTGAGAGGAGGCAGGTACTCCCAGGCCCAGAACTTCCCCAGTCTCGTACCAAACGCTGGATTTCGAAGCCAATCTTGCAGGAGGAAAACGAAAGCAGTTTTTGCCTCGCTCCTTTTTCTCTTTCATCCAGTCGTTCATCTTCGCAAGCGCTTTCTTGGCCGAAATGGAAAGAACCATCTTAGTAAAGGCAGTCTTATTCTGGGTTCTTCCACAAAGGAACTGAGACAGGGGAGAACGAGGTGCTGCGGGCTTGAAATCCGTTTCAAAAAGCTCTTGAAACAGAAGCATAAGAGTCTTATAGTCGGAAGGAGGAACTTGTTCTTTCGTCTCCTCTTCCGAAACTACCTCCAACATCTCCGAAGGTCTCTCTCTGTCTCGTTCCGCATCGGATGATGTATTTAAAGCCAAAGCCGGAGCGTCATTGGTCTTCGATGCGTTCCTTGGCACCAGAAACCGCCGAGGCGTCATGCTTACGAGCGTCGGCGTCACGTCCTTCTCTCTCACGCGCGCTGGCGTCACGCTCTTTGCTCTTACGAGCGTTGGCGTCACGCTCTTTGCTCTTACGCGCGCTGGCGTCACGCTCGGAAGCGTCATGTCCGAGTAAATCGGAAGTGTCCTGGTTGTCTGTGTTCTTGGCGTTGACGCTTCGCGAAGTCTTCATCACTCCCGGGGCGTCAGACTGACGCTTGGGTTCTTGCAGCTTTTCCATAAGTACAGACAGCTGCTGTTGCATATCTTGCAGCATATTCTTGGCTTCATTGTCTCTCGAGGGAGAGGGTAACTCGTCAGGTTCGCCCACACGAACCGCAGCCAGAGGAGTCGATCCTTCTAAGGCTTCCTGAGGACGCTTGGTAGGAAGCTTCCTAGGTAAATCCTCCCAAGTAGCAGGAGGAAGAGGAGCGTGCATTGAAAGCGCTGTCTTGCTCTGTTTAGCTGGCGAGGCTTCCGATGACGAAAACTTCTCCGGAGAACTCCAGTGACTGCAGCCTGGCAGTTGCTCATCTGATGAGACCTCACAAACACGAGGTAATTTCCTCTTGAGAGGACGAGAGGAAGTAGAGTGTCGCCATCCTCGACGCGGGGAGGAACGTCATCGGATGACGAACCAAACACCTCGACGCGCCTTTTCTACGGCTGTCTGAAGCAACCTTGGAAGCGTCAGCAGGTTTGTTTGAGGGCACGCCCGACCGGATACTAGAGCCTCTCGCCTCCCTTAGACTTTCGACTTTACGTCTCCCATGGGTCCGGGAGCTTGTAAGAGGTCTGGGTCTAGGAGCGCGACAGGACCGATCGGACGCACCCTCCACTACACTGTCACTAACACTAAACTTGTCACTTACACTGACTTTAGCACCTGCACTTAAAGCACTTACGACAGTCCAAGTGCGATTGCCCTGCTCAGTAAGAGAGGCAATCTGTTGTCCCATTTTTTCAAGCACCGCTTGAATACCTGCAAAGGTTGAGTCCTTCGCCCCCGACTCGGAGACAGGTTCGGGAGCTGATACTTCTACTAAATTACGCTCAGAAGGAGCAGGGGAAGGAACTATGGGATTATCTACCACTTCCTGATTCGTTGATGAACGGGAAAGGGAACTCTTAGTTCTTCTAATTCTATCTCTCTCGAGCTTACGGACATACTTGTCCAACTCCTTCCACTCCTTATCATCCAAAATCAAGCACTCATCACATCTATTCTCAAAAGTGCAAATTCTACCCCTACAATTCACACAAAGTGTGTGGGGATCAAGAGAAGCTTTGGGAATTCTAACCCTACACCCCCCTTTACAGCAGACTCTATACACAACTCCCGAGTCCGACATTGTTAATTGAGTAATCCAAAAACAAATCCAAATCAATCCAAGTCAACAACAGCGAAAGCCAATAAAATACTTCACCCAACAATGAAATACTCTAGCGAGTACGAAAACCTATCGAGGAGCCCACAACAACGAAGTTGCCGGCTTGGGCGACAGAAAAAATATGGGGTTTCCAGGTAACTATCTAGAGGGCGTACAGGTAACGATCACCTGACCGATGGTCGGCGATTGCCGCGAGTTTCGAAAAGTCTGTCGTGACGTCACGACGTCAGAGAATATAGCTATGTATATAACTGCCAGGTCAGTTACATATTTAAAACTGATCAGAGGCAGAGGCTTTCATACTAGAACACAACAGGCAATATAAATACATTTATGCACGTTTCCACACACACATATTAAATACCCAAAGCTAAAAACTACACACATACACAAAAGTGAAATATCTAAATTTTTTTAAAAGCACAACTTCTTTTAAAAACTCAATAACACACTCATAATCATACTGCGCTTCTTCGTCCAATCTCTTAGCCAAACTGTAATTACCACCTCTATCTCTTTTGTCTTTAAAGTGCTGCTCTCTCAGTTCCCAAAGACCAGGACATTCAGCTAGCAAATGCTTAATAGTCATCGGGACAAGGCAGTTGTCACTGTAAGGTTGGAATTATTATTATTATTATTTGTTTAAGCAGCCTTTTCCATCTAAGTCCAATCGGCTGCTTAATGCAGATAAAATCTGTTAAAATTACCATATTAAATAAATATATTTTTAGTAATTTAGTTTTAAATAAATAAATAAATAGATAAAACATTACTGTACACAATTAAAACAAATTTATATGGATAAAATTATTAATATATATTTTAATAGATCTGCATCTAATAAAATTATTAATATATGTTATAATAGATCTGTATCTGTTAAGAATTTAAAAATCTTGCAAACATTTGAGTTGTCATCTCCTAGAATGTCCTGCATTTTAGGAGATGATCCAAAGTATTTGTCTAATATGTGAATATTTGGAGCATTCAATTACAAAATGTTTCACAGTTATTCTGGTTTAGCAGGTATCACATTCTGGAGGAGGCTGATTAGACATAAGAAAACCATGGGTTAACCTTGTGTGCCCATTACGCAGCCTGCACAAAGCAACCTCATGGTTTCTCTGCTTCTGTAAAGAATTCTTAAAAGGTATTATTGTGGTCTTTATCCCTCTTAAGTTCGTTATTTTCAAGTGATAACCATTGGTCTCCCCAGATTTTACCTAAAATAAATTTAAAATAATTTTTAGAGTCCTTATAATATGTTTTGTACATTTTATGTCTATCATTTAATGCTGCTTCCTTTGCATTTTTATTAGCAATTTCATTGCCTTCAATTCCAACATGGCCTGGTGTCCAGCACAAGGATTGATTGATATTTCATATGCTTAAAAAATGAATATTTTCTTTATTGCTCTAATAGCAGGGTGATGATGATCAAAAGAATCTATTGCTTGAATAGTACTTTTTGAATCACTATATATAGTATAGTGTAATGTTTGCTGGGAGTTTTAGGGATCTTATACAGAGCCAGTGAAATTCCTGCCAATTCAGCGGAATATATGGAGCTATAAATAGGCGTTCTTCCATGATAGTATTTTTCGTCTGTAATAACTGCGAACCCCACAGCAGCATCAGTTTTTGAGCCATCTGTATAAATGGAGATAGTATTTGCATGGATTTCTTGGTGTTCCAAAAAGATTTGTTTGACAGCATAACTTGGAATTTCATCTTTTTTTAAATCGAATAACTCATGGCATACATGAGGCTTATTCCATTCCCAAAAAGGTGTTGAATTTGGTAAATGGTTCAGGAATTTTAATGGTGGAATATTATATTTCTCTATGTATATTTTCAGTCGTATAACAAATGGATAAAATGATCATGGTCCAATTCTTTTTGGAATGATGGTATTATTTATAATTCTACTCAGTTTTGATGGGTATCTTAATGTTTGCGAATAGAAGTTTAAACTATATTCGACCCTTCTTTGATCAAGTGAACACAGACCTCTTTCACTATACAAAGAAATAACAGGCGTAGATTTAAATGCACCCGTAGCATATCTCAAACCAGCATTGTGAAGAGGATCTAATTTTTCCAATGTACTGGCAGATGCAGAAGCGTATAGATGCGACCCATAATCAATTTTACTCAGTATCAAAGTCTTGTGTAAATAGAGTAATGTACTTCTATCTGAGCACCACTTGGTATGTGACAATTTCTTCAATAGATGAAGTACAGTGGTACCTCGAGATATGAAATTAATCCGTTCCGAGGCGGCCTTCGTATCATGAGTTTTTCATGTTTCGAACCGCATTTTACATGTAAAATGCCTAATCCATTCCAAGCCCTACAAAAACACCCCAGTAAATTATATTTCCAGGCCTACAACACATGTTCTAAGGTTACGACGCCGATCCGACGGAAGAAATATGACTCCAAAAAGGCAAAATACTGTACATACTTGAGTAATATTCAACAGCATGTAATGTTCAACCCCATTTTACTGCATATATTAGGACTTTAGCATATGTCCCTTAGCAATAGGCTAAGCCTAGCCTATGTTAGTGGTTGCTACTGTAGCCTAGTCTATGATTCTGACATGTAAACCTAAGAAGCTAAAAGCTTAGAATATGCCAATAAAATGTATAAATAATCAGTATGTACTCACTTCAAATAATTGTTAATTAATCATTAACTATAATACACACAAAAAAAAACCTTCCAATCGTTTGTTTACATTCAGCTCTTGCGAGTACAGAACGAACGCCAAGCAATCACTTTTCCTAGGACACAGTAAACCATAAATTTTCATTAGTATCTCTCTTCAACTAATGAAACTACCAAAGTATAATAACCATTCACTTTTATTCTTCATTCTATCTTTACCTAATGGAGATACTGAGTTACTGACAGCTATAATGAAACATATACGTAACATAATATTAAAAGAGAAGAATTCTAAAAAATATGTATTTGTTGGCTTCGATGATAGCAGTCTGATTTATTTTATATTTTATGATATCTAATTCACAATTTTTTTTTATTAAATGTAATGCATGTACTCATTTCAAATAATTATTAAGTAACCATTAACCATAATAAACAAACAAATAAAAAAAAGCTTCCAAACTTCTGTTTACATCCATCACTTATGAGAACCGAACGATCGCCAAGCAAGCACTTTTCCTGGTACACAGTAAGCCATAAATTTTCATTCTTCTCTTCAACTACTGAAACTACCAAACAGTATAATAACCATTCATTTCTATTCTTTATTCTATCTTTACCTAAATTTTTTAATCAAATGTATTGCATGAATAAATTTGTCAATTTACAGCATCCTTTTACCAACAGAATACATAAAGCACAAGGGGTAGATGCTGACCAATAGGAGAGCAGGATCTTATGGGGTGACTAGCATCAGGAACCAATGGGAGAGCGGGAGGATGGTGGCGAGTTTACTCAGTTGGCGGCGTGCAAGTTTTAAAATTGTTCTTGGTGGTCCGGGCGTATTTAGGGACTTTACAGCAACAACCTTTCGTAACTTGAGCAATTTTCGTATGTAGAGCCGTAAAATTTTTCATATTTGCTTTCATATCTCGAGTTTTTCGTAAGTTGAGCCTTTCGTATGTCAAGGTACCACTGTACTTTACTACAGCTTTCACGTAGGTAATTAATGTGAAATTACCAAGTCATTCGTTGGTCAAAATGCAACCCAAGAAATTTGGTGTGTAACAAAATTAATTGGTTTACCTTTTAGTAGCAATATCATTTTCAGTACATTTTTTTATTTGTTAAAGTAATGGCTACAGTTTTACTTGCCGATAATGAATCCATGTGCAGTAGTCCACGATATGATAAGATCAAGAGATCTTTGTAGTATGATTTATCCTGTATAAAATATCAGTGGATGATCCAAATGGCAAAATCATCTACATATAATGAACTCTGTACACCAGTTGGTAGTTGTTTTGTAATATCATTAATAGCCATGATAAAAAGGGTGGTGCTCAAAACACTACCTTGTGGAACTCCTTCATATTGTGGATATTCCTTAGAGAAAACACATTTATCTTAACTTTAAAAGTGCTTTCCTTTAAAAATTGTTCTATGTTTAAGGGTAAAAATCCTCTCAGTCCAGAATAATGTACAGTGGACCCCACGTATTCGCGTTCTCCAGATTCGCGGACTCACACATTCGCGGATTTCTCTGGGGAACGTTTCCCCGCATTATTCACGGAAAATTCGCGCATTCGCGGTATTTTTCTATGAGAAATATTCAGAAATTCCTGGTTTTTTTTTTATGAATTTCATCATAAAATGCACTTTTTGTGATAAAACTATTAAAAAAACCAAGTATGAAAATTTTTAGTGGTTTTTCTTGAGTTTTAACTAACAAAATAGGCTGTTTTTAGCATTTTCATAGGGGTTCCAAACATTCGCGGGTTCTAACTATTCACGGGGGGGTCTGGTACGCATCCCCCGTGAATACGGGGGGACCACTGTATTTCTTTTAAAATCTGATGATTCCATGTCTTGTCATAGGACTTCTCCATATCAAAGAAGATGGCTGTGGCATAGCTGTTTGAAGCAAATGCTTTCCCAATATCGGTGTTAAGTAAAGTTAAAGGATCTAGGGTAGATCTTAGTTTCCTATATCCATATTGTGAAACGGAAAAGTATCCTGTTTTCTCAAGATACCAGATTAATCTGTTGTTAATAATTTTCTCAAACAATTTACATAAACAGCTTGTTAATGCTATTGGTCTGTAGCTGTCTGTGTCATAAGGATCTTTGCCTGGCTTCAAGAATGGAAGGTCCAGTGCTTTCTGCCAATCTTGTGGGAAATATATTTCAATCCATATTTTGTTATATAGCTTTAATAAATATTGTAAACTGTTTGGGTGAAGGTGTTTCAACATTTCAAAAGTGATCATATCTTCTCCAGGGGCTGTATTGGAGCATGTTGACAATGCCAATAAAAGTTCATCCATGGCAAAGCAATCATTGTATGAATAATATTGATCACTCAAAATTAATTGGGATTTTTTCTTCTTTTCCTTTTATGGTGCAAAAAAATTTTATTGATGAACCTTTGGAGATATTACTTAAATGTTCTGCTAGGCAAGTTGCTACCTCTTTAGGATCATATATCAGTTTGCTATTGATTTTCAAAACTGGGACATGGGATCAAATGTGCTTTCCTAGTATTTTTTGCACTTTTTTCCATATCTTACTTAGGGGTGTATCTTTGCACACCGATTTTAGGTAGTTACACCAAGATTTTCTTTGTGCTTCATTAAATATTCGTTTTGCTACAGCACATGACCTTTTATAATCTATGTATTCTGAATCGTTTCTCGACTTCTTAAATTTTCTTTGGGCTTTACTATGGGTCTTTTTTGCTTTTTTTACACTCCTCATTCCACCAAGGAACTGGACATTTAATCTTTACTTGCGTTACAAATGGTATAGATGACTCTGCAGCATCAATTACCAGAACTAAAAACATAACCCGAATAGTTTCTATGTCCAAATTATTATCCCATAATGGAACATTCTTCGTGCATTCACTAAAATCTTCCCAATTGGCTTTATTAACATTAAATTTATTAATTGATATCTTTCCAGTGAAGTTTAGAATACTAATTAAAACAGGAAAATGATCACAACCACACAAATCATCATAAGTGTTCCAAAAATATTTGTCTGCTAGATCTTGTGAGCACAAGGACAAATCTATGTGAGAGTAACTTTTTGTTCATTAGTCAAAATGTGTTGTTTTGTCTTCATCTAATATATGGAGTTGATTATCTATAACAAAATGATATTATGATACAATAAAGTTTCATACATACTTACCTGGCAGATATATACATAGCTAAGACTCCGTCGTCCCCGACAGAAATTCAAATTTTGCGCCACTCGCTACAGGTAGGTCAGGTGATCTACCGGCCTGCCCTGGGTGGCAGGACTAGGAACCATTCCCGTTTTCTATCATATTTTCTCTCTTCCACCTGTCTCCTTGCGGGGAGGCTGGGTGGGCCCTAATCGTATATATCTGCCAGGTAAGTATGTATGAAACTTTATTGTATCATAACAATATCATTTTCATACAATTAACTTACCTGTCAGATATATACATAGCTGATTGGCACCCTTCAATGGAGGGTAAGAGACAGCTACTTATGGAATAGACAGGTAAACAACATATGTTGTAGGTACAAAAAACCTTGGTTCCTACCTGATAGGTGGTAGACTTTGTGGCTGTCGCGCCCAGGAGTCTGCATCACCTCAAGAAACTTTAGCGAGATATGTGATCTATGGCCAAGAGTTCTTGTGGGTCTGCCGAAGGGGTCTTATCCACTTACTCGGCAGAGCCTGAAAGGACTTTGTCAATGGGTGCTGATCCACTTATATGACAATACACCTTATGAAGGAGCACACAACCAATCCCGACCACCTGATCCTAACCACCATGTTAGTAATAAAAATTGTTCCGAGTTATCCCCAAACTCTTCACAACAACCATAACTCAAAACAAAATTACACACGCACACATAATTTTCAAAAAAAATTAATGATACTCATCTAAAAAGATATCACAAGAGTTCCTTACTGAACAAAAGTGACTGGCCACCAGTGCGACATCTGCACTTGTTCAGCAGAAAGTCTGGAACATATCTAGTAGACTTATGCATCATTTTAAGGATTGGTGTTAGCTCCTGTACCCAGGATTGTGTCCACAGACACGAAAGGACCTAGAGAAAAACAGTTCTCGTAGGTTACACGAACGTCCTTTAAATAGTGAGAAGCAAACACTGAGTTACACCTCCAATATGTCGCTTCCAAGATATTCTTTAGTGACATATTTCTTTGAAAAGAGAGAGACGTAGCTACTGCTCTCACCTCATGAGCTCTTACTCTCAGGAGTTTCAAAGATGGATGGATGTATGAGTTTTAGGGCAAAAGCACAGGCACTGGGGCCAAAGAAGCCATTCAGCGCAGTAATGGAGATTAAATAAATTACATTATGAATGAGTTAATAAGTGTATGAAGAAAATGGTTCATATATAAATTACCATATGAGAAATGAATGAATTAATGAAGAAATAAATGAAGAAAATGCTTAATAAATAAATATATATATCTATGATGTGATAGCTAAAAAATAATTAAATGTTATTAAAAATATTTATAGACTTTAAAAAGGAGTTGAGAGCAGAAATATCTGCTTCATCTCCCAAAATATCACAAAGGGATTTACCCCTAAGATATCTCTCTCTCTGGTTAAAATATCTGGGGCAAGCAACCAGAATGTGCTCCACTGTTAGCATCTCGCCACCGCAAGCACACTCTGGGAGGCTGCCCCCTTCTAAAATAAACTGATGGGTCAAATAAGTGTGCCCAATCCTCAGTCTGCTTAAAACTATTTCTGTTCGCCTATCAGACTGGAAAGACGAAGGCCATGGCAATATATTATTTCTAATATTTCTGTACTTTCTATTATTGGCAAGATGAGGAGAAGTCCATCTTTCTTGCCATTTGCTTAAAATATAAGACCTAAAAGGACCTTTTAGATCTGTATGAGGCACTTTACTAAAGGCTGTTTCTGAGGAGACACTAGCAGCTTTCGCTTCCCCATCTGCCATCTCGTTTCCGCAAATCCCCACATGTGAAGGGACCCAACAGAAAGAGACAGATTTACGCAAATAATACAAATGGAGGAGCGATTCCTGAACTTTTTGAACTAACGGATGGAAGCTACTGAATTTTTTAATAGCTTCTAAAGTGCTTTTCGAATCCGAGTAAATGACAAAATTAGTGTCGCTACTTTGAACAGCTATATCCAAGGCAGAGACTATGGCTGTTAATTCTGCTGTGAATATGGATGCAAAGTCAGGTAGTTTAGCTGTATATGCTGTATCACCAAGGATAACTGCACAGCCAACACCACTACCCGACTTTGATCCATCCGTATATATTTTTGTCACATTAGTATAGACAGTTTCGTGCTCCAAGAATTTTCCCCTAATCTCTTCCTCAGGACAGTCTTTTTTGTTAAAAGCTTTTTTGCACACGGATGCTTCTGGAATAAGCCATGGAGGATACAGAGGATGTTTTACTTCCATGACTTTCTGGGATTTAAGATTATTACCCCTAACATCTTCATTTAGTCTAACTTGGAATGGTCTAGAGGCTCTTATACCAGAAAAGACCCGTGAGCCTGCTTCCCTCAGCACCTGGAAAGAGGGATTTTTGGGAGCACTTTTAATTCTAGCCATGTACCTTAATCCTAGTTCTTGCCTTCTCAAATCAAGGGGAAGTTGGTTAGTATCAACATATATGCTTTCAACAGGCGAAGTTCTAAAAGCCCCTGAGCATATTCTCAGCCCCATATTGTGTACAACATCTAGTTCCTTCAGCCTGGTTTGACAAGCTGAGGAATAAATCTGACAGCCATAATCTAGCTTGGACCTACACAACGAGTCATATAGTCTCAGCAGGGATTTTTTATCAGCTCCCCAACTAAATCCAGAAACAACCTTTAAAATATTCAGAGATTGTTTAACCTTAATCTTTAAGGAGTTTATGTGGCTGGCCCATGTCAATTTCTGGTCAATGGTCATTCCCAAAAATTTCACTTCATTTTCATAAGGAATGATAGATCCTTTTAAACTAAGTGTGGGAACCTCTTCCACACGCTGGCACCTAGTAAATCTTGCAGAAACTGTTTTAGAGGAGGAGAATTTAAAGCCATTCTCATCAGCCCACTTTGAAATGGCATTAACAGACCTTTGCAGATGTTTACATACTGACAAGGCATCATATCCTGTGCAGTATTTTGCAAAGTCATCAACAAAAAGTGAGCATTTAACAGGTGATGATATTTGTTGGACTATACTGTTTATTGCCACTGAAAAAAGTGTTACGCTTAAAACGCTTCCTTGTGGAACACCCTCCTCCTGCAAAAAAGGTTGGGAGAGAGTGTTGCCCACTCTAACCTTAAAGAATCTCTCTGTTAAAAAGGAATATACAAATTTAATCATTCTTCCACATATGCCCATCTTGTGCAATTGTTTTATGATGCCAATTCTCCAAGTAGTGTCATATGCTTTCTCAAGGTCGAAAAATACGCCAATAGTCTGACATGGTTTGGCAAATCCTTGCTGGATTTGATTGGTCAGCCTCAGCAAGGGATCAAGGGTGGAACGATTTTTCCTGAAACCAAATTGAAATGGAGATATTAGTCCTTTTGCTTCCAAGTGCCAAACTAATCTGGTGTTTATCATTTTTTCCATCAGCTTACACACACAGCTGGTAAGAGCTATTGGTCTATAGCTGGTGGCTTGGGAAGCGTCTTTATTAGGCTTTTTTATGGGAACAATTATGGATATTTTCCAGTCCTTGGGTAAAATTCCAGTTTCCCATATTTGGTTTATAATCTTGAGTAGATACTTTTTGGCATCATCTGGGAGGTGTTGAAGCATTTCATAGAAAACTGAATCACCCCCTGGAGCTGTTGATTCAGTTGAAGAGAGTGCCTCCCGAAATTCTCTTAAGGAAAATTTGTGATTGTATGGTTCAGATTTACCAGATTCAAATTTCAGAGTCATTTCGGCATTCCAAATTCTTTGAAATTCTAGAGAATAATTGTCAGGGCTAGAAACTTGAGAAAAGCGTTTTCCCAGCTCATTGGCAACTTCAGTGGGCTCTGTGATCAGAGTGTTATTGACCTTTAATGAGGGCAATGGTGACGCAACAAATTTTCCACTTAGTTTCCTGATTTTGCGCCACACCACTCTCAATGGAGTTTTGGAATTTATTCCATTGATATAGTAAAGCCAACTTTCTCTTTTGGCTTTCTTGTAAAAGCGCCGCTGCTTGGCTAACGCACGATTATAGATTAATTTAGACTGAGGGGAGCCACTAGTTTTGTATCGTCGGTAGCACTTCCTAGTGACTTTCCTCAGAATACCACATGTCTTATTCCACCAGGGAACTGCAGGTCTACAAGGTTTACCTTTTGTCTTGGGAATCGAGCCCTCAGCACTCTTCAGAGTGGATTCAATGAAGTAGTCATAGGCATCCAGGTGAGAATGAAATGCACTCAAACTTTCCTATCGAGATTGACTCCTTTACTGAACTTGTCCCAGTCAGCATCTTCTACCTTCCACTTAGGTAATGTTTCAGATGGAGCATTTACAACATATTTCAGATGGATCGGGTAATGATCACTTCCATTCAAATCTTCATTAACAGACCAGTTAAACTCAAGGTTTGGATATTTGTTGACGGAAAATACTAAGGTCCCAGTGCAAGAGAGATGACTATTATGAATGCTGGGGAAGGTCATTGACCCATTATTATATAGGGCGACATCATTCGTGTCAATAAGGTCCTCGATTATTTTCCCTTTGCTGTCTAAACACACACTTCCCCAAAGGGGGTTGTGGGCATTAAAATCTCCTAATAAGAGAAAAGGAGTGGGAAGTTGGTTAATCAAGGACTGAATATCTCCAATGTTAAAAGAAAGATCTGGTGGGAGGTATAATGAACAAACCGTTATCCTTTTGTCTAATATGACTGAGACAAGCAACAGCTTGTAGTTGTATTTAATTGTATTGTGGAGTGCTGCAGAGATTTATTAACAATAATTGCAGCACCTCCATGGGCACGATCACCAATTGGGGGAAAAAAAAGGAGTTAAAAATAGCATAATCAAGTCCAGGATTATAAGGAGAGTTACCTAACATAGTCTCCTGCAGGCATACAATCCCTGGATTGAATTCATGCATTAAAACTTTAAAAGTCTTCTGTCCGGGCTCTGAGACCCTTACAGTTCCACTGAAGGACATCGAACTTGAATGTTAAGATGGTAATGTACTACTTCCCACTCTTTGGAGGGAAAGTACTGATCCTAGGGTGGAGAGGAAAATTCTCCTTAATAAGAGATTGTTTTCTTGATCCCTTTTCATCTTTATCAGAGATTAGGGTTCTTTGCCGACAAACAGCTTTCTGAATTCGAGGCTGATGCTCAGGATTTTTACTATGATCAGGTGCATCACTACCGCTATTAGTCTTGGGGCGGCAAGACTGATGAGAACTCGCATGTCTTTGAACTGGATCTGCTTTCGGAACTATCTTCCTTGGCGGAGAGATCTCTTCCAGAACACTGTACCCATTTGAAGTTTTTATGATAAAACTTTCATTATTCGGGGTTGTGTTTCTTATACGCTTCCTGGTGGGCGCAGCTTTAGTTTTATCATGTTTCTTAGTAACTGTGATAATTGATGGATCCGAGCTAGATCTCTCTAGTTTGGACCACTCCTTTGGTTGCTTCTTGGTGATGATATTATTTGTGGACGTTTGCAAACTTTGCTTAGGGGCTGAATTTGCAACCGTTACATTTGTATCAACGTGAGAGGATAAATTGTCCATGCTTTTGGAAGAACAATTTTTAGTATTGGGCTTCAAAGCACTTGCTGACATAAGTTTCCGATTATTATTTCCTGTGCAAGGAGAAACAGGTTTCCGATGCTTACTGTTAGATTCTATTACTGGTGGCCTCTCATTGCTAGAACTCTTCATCAACTTTATTAAAGAAGCATAGGTAGAGTTGGCACTCTTGTTAGCCCCCATTACCACACGCTTTGCTGCACTGATGCTGAGATGTTCATTATCAGCCACTGCCAACACATCTTGCTCAAACTTGTATCTGAGGCAAGTCCTAGTGTTTGTAGAGTGATCACCCTTGCACTGGAAAACAATAACGGGCTGCTTCGCACTTGTCCAAATTGTCATGCTCAACAGAGCACACAGAACATCTCTTATTGTTTCCACGAGCCTTGAATGTGGCCATATTCGAAACATTTGCGACATTGTTTAGGGTTTCTTTTTATATTTTTTGACTTGCATCCTCTCATGGCCAACATTGATGGTATCAGGCAAGTAATTGGAGGAGAAAGTTAAAAACATAAGTTAAAAGCATAGCTGCATCCCCTCCCCATTTTTTTACATGAGATACACAAGGAGGGCACCTTAGGAGAATCTCCTCCTCATTAAAAACATGCAAGTCTCTTGAATAAACTACCCCTTTCAGCGTGTTAAAGAATCTGTGTGATGTTATAGCCTCAATATTTCCACTTTCTGGGGGTTTAAACTTTGATAATAAAATAGCTTGCGTCTCATTGCCTCCTTTTATGAGTAAGTTCTTTCCATATCGTTTCAGATTACCAATAGGAATAGAACCCACTTTGTTCTCAATACATTCTGCAGCTTTAATGAAATTTTTCCTTCCCTCTTTATAACTGGCAACATGCCATATAGGGGGAGGAAGCGTCCTGGTATATGTTGCTGGTCCACATTCTTCATTCTTAGGAACAAAATCGAATGGCTCATCATTCAAATTCCTCACCGAAAACACCTTGGTGCTTAAAACAGAGTCATTTAGAATGTGGCCATTTAAATTCGTTTGTGCCTCACTAGCTTCTTGGGGAGAGGAAAATCTAATGTATGCAGAAAAAGACTGCTTGTCTTTTTCTAGAAGCATCTTAATCCTCTCCACCTTACCAAACTGTTTTGCGACACTATGCAAGCACTCGTAGTCTAACGAAAGGCTTGCATTAGTGCAATAAAGCACTCTATTGTTCATATCAAATCCACCAGTTTTAATAGCACCCTGGTGTCTCGGTGCATGGTTCTTTGTGATAGCCGAGCTCATATCCGTGTCCATGCCTGAAGTTGTCGCCAGTGCCGTTAAGTCGTCAGATCCAGGGGAGGGCAAACATTGGTCGATATCCATAGATTCAAATATATTTGTAGACTGCTTGGTTATATCAAGAAGGTTTATTATTATTAAAGAAAGGAGTTTTACCAGTCCAATGAGTCAAACTTGACTCTCACAGGGCTGGCCCGAAAAAGATCGGGATATAAATAATTCTAAAAAAAAAAAAATAAAAATAAATAAATAAATAACTAAATAATAAATAATAAATAAATAAATAATATATATACATATATATCTATTTATCTTCAAATATAGTACTAAATCTAAGTGAATAAATGAATGAATAAATAAATATATATATGAAATCAAAGCGATAAAAAGAATTAACTATATATTAAATCTACGTAATTAAAAAGAATTAGTATAAATAAAAATCTTAGGTAAAAACTTAAATTCTATCAATTAAACGTGTATTCCTTAGAAAAGTTAAAATTCTAAAAACAGAAAAACTACTAGATTCAGTTAAAATGTCAGAAAACGTTTTCCGGCCAAAACATATCTCTCTTTCTCGCTTAAAAACCCGACAAACAGAAAATATATGTTTAATAGATAAAAAAGTATCACACTCACTGCACATGGGAATAGTGCCGTGAGGTGTACACATTAAAAATCCATTGGTCAATCTCGTATGGCCAATTCTTAATCGAGTCAATATTACCTCAGTTTTTTTGTCGAATTGATTAGATGACTCCATGGAGAAACAGTTGACTTTAATTGTCTTAATTTATTATTCTGAGATACGTTGCTCCACAATCTTTGCCACTTTTCCATTGTAAATGTTTTTAATAAAGTTATGTAATCTCTAACGGGAAGATTAATATTCCGTTGAGGCAGGTTGACGGCTGTTTTAGCAGCAGTATCTGCTCTTTCATTTCCCACAACTCCTACATGAGCCGGGACCCAACATAATTCAATATCTACCCCTTCAAGATAAAAATTGTCTAAAAGTTCTTTAATCTTTAATACCAACAGGTTCTTATGTGAATAGCTTTTGAGGGCTTCTATGGCACTTCGTGAATCCGAGTAGATGATAAATTTTAAATTTAGTCTTTCTTCATGTGCTTTAACAATATTGATGGCTAGTAAAATGGCATATAGCTCGGAGGTGAATACTGAAGACTCTTTTGGCAATGATAACTGGCTCATTTTCTTCAAAGACACTGCAGCGCTTCCTACACCCACTGAAGATTTAGAGCCATCAGTGTATATGGCGTAGTGAGGACCTTTCCTTTGAATATGCTCTATGGCAATTTGTTGATGGTGACTCGGGGTATAGCTAAATTTCTTTGATAAATGAAAAAGATGAGAGCATATTCTTGTTTTTTTCATGATCCAAAGTGGGGGGAAAAGAGATGGTAGAATGATGTTCATTTTGATATTTGTTGACTGCAACAGCCTATTTGCTCTAATCGGGAATGATGGCACATGATTATTTATAAAAATATCACTCTGAAAAAAGAGCTTTTTTGTAGGAGAACTTGTAGACAGAATATTCAATGCACTCCGCATTGTTACAAAATCCCGATGCAACGACAAAGGGGGTTCTCCAATTTCACATAAAACCGAGAGATTTGGGGATGATCTAAACGCTCCACTACAAATTCTCAGGCCTCGAGTATGTATTGGATCTAAAGACTTCAAAGTTGCTTCAGATCCTGATCCATATATTGGGCTTCCATAATCTATTCTTGATAAGACCAATGCCTTATATATCATCAGTAAAGTTGATCTCCTTGCACCCCATATTGTATGAGATAATTTCATCATTAAGTTAAGAGCACTATTACATTTAGATTTGATGTAAGATACATGTGCTTTCCAATTCAAATGAGTATCAAAAACCAGTCCCAAAAATTTTACTTTATCTTGGAAATGGATTTGTACATTGCCCAAAGTAAGATTTATATCTTGATTCTGTTTCCATCTACTATTCCTGTAAAACATTATTGCTTGAGTTTTTTCTGCCGAAAGTCTGAAACCAACAGACGCAGTCCAAGCTTGTATTTTTCGAATGGCATTATTTAGAATTCTTTGCAAATGACGAAGATTGTTGGATGAGTTGTAAATTGCAAAGTCGTCCACATAAAGACTACTTTGCACTCCCTGTGGCATTTGATCTACTATATCGTTAATTGTCAACGCAAAAAGTGTTCCACTTAAAACACTGCCTTGGGGTACACCACAGTCAAGCTTAAAAGATTCAGAGTAAATATTATCAATACGAGTTTGAAATGTTCTTCCATCTATAAAATTTCTGATAAAAATAGGAAGATGTCCTCAGAAACCGTTATGATGCAAGGATTTTAGTATCGAGTACCTCCATGTTGTTCATATGCCTTCTGAATGTCAAAAAATAGGGCTATTGTGATCTGTTTTCGTTCAAAACCTCTACGTACATAATTTTCTAGGTGTGAAAGAGAGTCCAAGGTGGATCGCTCCGATTGTGAGCCAAATTGAGAAATTGATAAAACATTATTACGACGCAAGCACCAATTCAATCTATAATTAACCATCTTTTCCAGTAATTTACAAACACAACTGGTTAGTGAAATTGGTCTGTAATTATCTGGATTACTAGGATCTTTTCCTGCCTTAGCTATTGGTATTACTACTGCATGTTTCCATGCCTTTGGAAATAGATGTTTGGTCCAAAGATGATTATAGAAATCCAAAAGATAGGCCTTGGCTAAAGGGGCTAGATTTCTTATCATATCGAAATTTACATTATCTTTTCCAGGGGCTGTTGAGCTACAGTTTGATAATGCAAATTTCAACTCTTCTTCAGTAAATCTTTTATTGTAGTAAATATCTTCCACAGTATCAAAATTCAATGGTATTGCTTCTTCTCTTCTTTTAAGGGCTCGAAAGTGGGCATCTAAATTATCAATACTGCTTATGTTTTCAATATTACGACCGATAATATTAAAGATTGTCTGAGTATCATGTATTAATGAGCCATTATGCATTAATGCGTGTCTCGCTGGTCTGCTGTAAGAACCGTTGATCTTCCTAAATTTCTGCCACACCTTCTGCATAGAAGTATTATCTGATATGCTTGACACGTATTTTTGCCATGAAATTATCTTGCCTTTAATTACTTCCTTCCTAAATTTAGCAGAAATCTTATTAAAATATGGTTTCAATACACTAATTTCTATGGCTATGTCAACCAATTTGTTTATTGTATTCCCTAACATGAGGGGACCTGTACTCAAATGTTTGAATCTTTTATTTAGGGTTTCTAATTTTCTTCCAACTGCATGCTTTTCGTTTATCAGTTGGGTTAATGTGTCTGACCACCATGGGACCGAATGTTTCAACTGTCGAGTGCCAGTCAGAGGCATCGATTTATCAGCCACTTGTGTGATAAAATTCACAAAGTCGTCGTTTGTTTTATCATGATCCTGGGAATAATCAAAGGCAGGCACTTGCCTAGTGTAAAACTTGAACTTATCCCAGTCAGCTTTATTTGTATTATACCGTTGGATCGGAGAAGTTGGTGTATGTCCTAATATGGTAATCAAAATAGGAAAATGGTCACTGTTAAACAGGTCATCTAGGACATTCCATTCAAACCTATCAACAATATTATTGGGACAGAGTGTTAAATCAATTGACGAATAGGTTCCATGAGTTTTTGAGTAGTAAGTGCTACTCTCTGCCTCATTCAATATACAGAGGTTGTGATCATTCATCATCTGTTCGACCTTTGAACCATCTGTGTCAACATCAGCACAATTGGTATCCCAGATGGGATTGTGGGAGTTAAAGTCTCCTAATAATAGGAAATTCTCTTGCCTTTTGGGGAATACTTTAGGTAGATTTTGCAAATTATAGTTACAAGAGGGTTGGTTGTACATATTATAAATATTAAAGGAGTTATTATCTAAATGTAATCTAACTCCAGATAATTGAAATTCTGAGGTTCTAAAGGACATAGCATCGTAAGTTTAGTTACTCTGTTATGAATATAGATTGCAGTTCCTAATGTATTAGCAGAAGGAACTGAATGAGATGCTAAATTGTAATTTCCTATTGATTGAACGGTATCATTTGTATGCTGTAAGCATATTGCAATTGGATTATGATATTTTAATAGTCTTTGAATTTCCCCTTGATGTAAACGGGTTTTAAGACCATTAACATTCCATTGGATTACGTATGAATTGTACATTATGGTAGTGGAGGTGGAATATCACTAGGTAGAGTATTGTTTCTGCTTATTTTGCCGGGAATGGGTTTCCGTTTAACTGCAGTAGCAGTATTTTTTGAATTAGGTTTTGCTTCTTTAGCTATGGCTCCCTGTTGGTTACTTCGATTTCGATTCGTTTCCTGAATTTCTTTTGGATTGTGATTAAATTTTTCTAGAAATTTTTCAAGATGAAGGGTGCCTGTTGCACGCTTCTTTATTAGATGGTCAACACACATACAACCAGCGTTGTGGCTTTCTAATTTACCATACTGGTTTTTATTTTTGTTCTTAGTAAAATTGTCTATTAGATTATTCATATTATGTATACTTATATTTTTAAGGTCATTGAATTCGTCTAAAAACAATCATACAGCCACAGGACATTTTGTGGGTTGTTTTATGCCCTGTTGGTGTTTATGGGATATCATTGATTTACTAGTTTTGCCTAAAACTGGTGAGGGATTTATTTCTTCAAGGGGTACATTGTTAGTAAGGATTCCTTCCGCTTCTTGAGAACCGTGTGCATTTGAGTGTACTTCGGCCTTTATCACATGGGTGGTAATATGATTGTCTGATACATTAAGTTCAGATTCAGAGGTTGGGAGTTGAAGCAATGTTACCATTTCTGCTTCAATTGGGTTTGGTACATGGGTAGAAGCCCTTTCAGGTATGTATACTTGAAGAGTATCTTCTGTTGGTTTTGTTAAGCATATCTCATTATTCGATTTTTTTGATTTGGGAGGAGTTGTACTTTCAAGTACACGTTTTTTTCTTTCTGACTTTGCTTTTGGGATTTCTAGTTCCACCATCTCCACTTCAAAAAGTTCTTCGTCCTATTTGGTTGCTGTCATCAGTGGCAAGTATGTTGAATATGTTCTGTACAGAAATCTGCTCTTCTGGTTTAGTTTGATTTTGGGTAGTAGTGTCATTCTTTTTTCCAATTATTCTATTTATATGCTGGCGTTTTGGTAATGAATTGGGAATACCAGCGTCAATGCAAGAATTGGATTCTGATCGACTTGATGAAGAAGTAGAGTTATCAGGAATCCTTGATTCTGCACCAGACAAGAAATGAGAAACTTGTATATCATCAGTTGAATGCAGATTCTGGATGCTACTTTCGCATAAGTCGAATTATTACCTAAAATATGTTTTCTTGCAGCTTTATAGGTGATATGTTCATTATTAGCAGTATCTATTATAGTCTGTTCTAATTTATACAAAGGACATTGTCTTGAGTTCGGAGAGTGAGCTCCCTCACAATGATAACAAAATTTTTCGGATACACAGTCTTTGGAGGTATCGTGGAATTCAGAAGCAATATGGAATTTGGAGCAAATGAAGCATCTTTTTTCATTGGTGCATTTCCCAATAACATGACCAAAATCATAACACTTGTAACACTGCATAGGTCGTGGGCGGAATTTCTTGACCGCAATGCTCAAGTGTCTGACTTTTATATAGTCTGGAAGATAGGGTGTGGTAAATATCAACAAGATGGCATTGTTATCTCCTGGTAGCTTTTTAACTTTATAAACAGAAGAGGGGCATCTCTTCAGTATGTCTTCATCAGAAAACTCATATAAATCTCTACAATATATTAATCCTTTTGACTGGTTGAAGGTGCTGTGAGGATAAACTTTCCCAATGCTATCTGAATCAGAAGGTTTAAAATTTCTCAATAATACTGCTTGGGATTCATTCCCAGCCTTAATTAATAGATTATATCCAAAATGCTTCAAATTTCCTTGAGGAATGGTACCAACTTTCTCTCAAGCATTCGTATCCTTAATGATGTTGTTGCACCCTTCCTTGTACGAAGCAACATACCAAATTGGCTCAGGTAATACCCTGGGAGCAATTTTCTGGGCATGACACAAGTCAGAGTACTTTGGAATATAGTCAAATTCAGAATCCAAAACGTTTTGAATATTATGCAATTTTGCACAGCCAGAAAATCCGCAAATGTTGCCACTTTTGATATTGGAATGGGCAACCATAGCTTTGGAATGATTCTGAAAAGTTATATATGCTTCAAAATCTTTTTTGTCTTTTGAGAGTTTCAGCTTCATCCTTTCAATCTCTCCGAAAGGTTTAAAATGAGTGAACAATTTTTCATAATTCATATCAAGCGCAATGCCCGTACAATACAAGACTCTACAATTTTCATTTGCACTGCCAGATTTTTTAATCCCCTGGCATCCTGGGGATGAAGGAATAAATGGTTCCAGTGTGTAAATACTGGAACTGGAGGAAAGGCCCTTTTTAGTTCCCTGGTCATCAACCGAGTTGTCATTACTTGAAGTCGCTAAAGTCGTCAACAGTGCCGGTGGAGAGTCAGCAAATCCAGGGGAGGGGGGGTCATTAGCCGAATTATCCATAAGAAGGTTTTAGTTTGTTTGTTTAAATGTTTTGTGCTTGTTTATTTGTTTTACCTATTTGAGAATATTAAGAAAGTATCATACGTTGTAAAGGGCATTTAGTACATTCTCCACTATCGGCACAGTGAGAGCATACTTCCCAGATGATCCGCTCCATACCCTACCCGTAGGATCGCATCAAAACAGATACAGAGGCACAGGTGTAAGCTAAACCCGCCTGTTAGGACTGAGACCATAAAATCATGGAATCATCCCCCTTGCATCTGTAATGACGGGCTTCCGGCCATAAGCCGAGAGTCCTATTCCCAAAGATTGGATCCCCCTGGATTCCGATGACCCAACCTCCGGGAACAGTTCCGCCAAAAGGTCCAAACCATCTTCGGGACGGCTGACGTCATCCTATACTCTCACATACAGCTTTGAATGAAAATCCCTCCCAACCATGATCCCTTCTCCCATTCATCAAACCTGCATGATGTAACGAATGTGGAAATATCCACGCTATTTACTAGTAAAAAAAAAAAAAAAAATTGAATAAAAGAAATATTACTAATAGGGTTTGGACAGCAAGAAGAAAGTAGGATGCTAAAAATAGGAAGAGGTCGAAATAAAAAAAGGAATTAGTGAAAGACTAAAGAGAGAAATTTAGATTCGAGACTTGGGGAAAATTTCCCCAAGTTCGAGAGCCCTCTTGCCCGTTTCAAGGCTTCACCAAGGAAGAAACATTCCAAGGTGAAGCCAAGAAACTTCGTCAAGGCATTCTCTCATTAAGAGGGAGGTTTGGGATCTCAAGTCATATTTTCTTGCTTGTTAATAACAATTAGCCACCAATACCTGATTCATAACAACATCCCAATTTACTCCAGCCAGGAATCTGAATATTCTAAGGTCACACGATTTCAAATCTCAACGTTCCTTGTCAATGCCCATGTTTTTGCTGCCAATAGTATATAGTATACCTTATGTACTTCTGATCCTGAATCCATGTGTCCCAAAGAGAACAGAAATAACCCAACTCTCTTAAGACCTATCCATCTGTCATAACAGGGTTCTCAACTCCCCCTCTCTTTCCCACTTTCTCCTGAAATGAATGGCAGGCATTATAAATCTTGTGCTCCGTGTATATTTTGTAATCCTAAGTTTACACTGGTTCCAGCTCTCATCTACATTCAACTCTTTCACCTTTCAAATATTCCCATCACCAACAACCCCTATGATAAAGAACAAACAGCTCAGTGCTTACCCTTGATGTTTGTTTGTATGGTGCTTTTATGTTGCATAGAACCAGTGGTTATTCAGCAATGGGACCAATGGCTTTACGTGACTTCCGAACCACGTTGAGAGTGAACTTCTATCACCAGAAATACACATCTCTCACTCCTCAATGGAATGGCCGAGAATCGAACCCGCGACCACCGAGGTGGGACGCTAATACCATACCAACCATGCCACTTAGGTGCTTTTATTTTTTTTTGCACCTACATGATCTCAAATTCTTCTGATACACCTGCAGCTGTCTAGTTATCTCTAGATCTAGTACTGTGGTAGAGTAAAACCATTAGCTTAATGAGTCTTCCTGGTGACTGACTTTGCAATGCCCATTTAAGTGTCTCGGTACTCTGTCAAATGCCTTTCTCAAAATCCACAAATATTTGATAAAATCTCTACTTTGCAAGGTATTTTTACTCCATTTCCTCATTATAAACACTATTGAGGTTAAACATTTTTCTCAGCCTTTCCTCAAGCACCTATTCATGGCATGTTCTTGAGGTTTTATTCTGCTGTAATCTTCACATAGCATTGCATGCCCTTTTTCCTTTACTGAAAGGCTCTTTCCCCACTCTCCTGGTCCATTGTCAGGTTATACACAGTGGTTTCTACGCAATTCGCCAGCCCGAGGAGAGCCTTTATTAGGCTCAGCAGTCTGGATTAACTAATCCTTTATAATAATAATAATGGTTGGTTCTGGGACCTAAGCATTTTTTATCTGCCAGGACGCCCTTTTTAATTTCTTCAGTTGTTGTTCTCAAGTGGTCTCCAGTTCATGTCCATTTTCTTTATTCAGATGTTTTCAAACCAATGTCTGGTATCTCTAGTCTCAACTTTTAATTTCTCCATCTTCATCTTTTATAGCATTTGGCCCTTCTAAATCTTTTCCATCTTTCCTCAGCCTCTTTGCAACTCAAACTATTTTCCTTCTGCTGTGTGGAGATTCTGATTCCTTTCATATAATTTTGTCATCTTACCCCTGCCCCTCCCTCCCTCCCTCCCTCCCTGCCTTCCTTTAGTCTGACTCCTCTTTTCCTTTTCTAGGTCTCCATCCTGTCCTCCAAATGTCTTTGGCCAAAGCTTAACTATGCCACTCAATTAGTTATATATACAGAGAAATCTTCTACACACCCTTTACTGTATAGTATTCCTTTGGTCACAAATTCTAATGGGTTACAGTCTTCCCCCTCCCCCAACAATATAATGAGCTAGAAATAAAATGCAATGAGCATAGAACTCCTTAAAAATAATAGAATAACAGAGAAAAAACTTGTTAAAAGAAAAATGTAGTTGAAAAGATCAGTAATAATAGATAATGATTCCCAGGTGTTTAAACGATAACAAGGTTTATACTACATTAATTAAAAGTGATGGGTAACCTTTTCAACCAATATAAATTAAGTATGGTAATCAACCTATTATCTGCAAACACCATCTAATAAATGACTCTTTCTCATCCTTTTCTGAGTCAAGAAGGTTGTACAATCACCCAACTAGTTATTTTCACACCCTTTCATCCTTACCCTGTAACACACAGATTTTGCCAATCTCTGACAATCCTTCCAACTATCAGGTAAAAATTGTGTTACTGTGCTGCAATGTTAGAGCAGCAAAATACAACACTCATAATTCACCAGATGATCAGCCTCTGCTTAAGAAATAAAAATCAAGCACAAGTTTCACACAATGCTGTACTACCTAACCATTTCATACAATCAAATATGCAATACGATCCCAAAAACAGTCAAAGGATAATCTATAAAATATAAATTTTCATAATAAAATTTATTATTTGGATACTTACCTACTGTTAAATTTAGCTATATCTCCCTGCCGATTAGGCGAGTCGGCATTCAAACAAACAAAAATTGAATGGCTGCCCGGATGACTGTCTAGTTTACCTGTTCTCCACCAGGTGTGTTTCGAATGTTTTAGCTCTTGTTAGAATTCTCCTTGACAGCCCACTAAGTTGTGGGGAGGCTGGGTGGGTCTACTTTAACAGTAGGTAAGTATCCAAATAATAAATTTTATTATGAAAATTTATATTACTTGAGATGAATCTTACCTACTGTTAAATTTAGCTGATTCCTACATTAAGAGGATGGTGGGTATAGTGCAGCTAGACAAAATTCTGTTCAGCCATTCGAGCTAAAGGTTTCTTATACAAAACCCAAAACATTCTCACCTGATCTGGAATCCTTGGTGTACTTTACTACCACCAGAAGTTGGATTCCATTCAGGGAGCATGGCTCTCATACGTATGCAGCAAAGAGCAGCCTTGCGGAGAAAACCACTTTGATTCCGCAAGCATGAAACGCAAGTGGTATGAGGGACCCCTGTGCCTGGCTCCAAAAGCCCTATCAAATGACAGTCACTTAAAATGAATACCTTTACAATATAAAGGTACGCTCCTATAAGAAATTTGTACCTTCACGCTCCCCAAAATATTAAAATCCAGGATTTAAACAAAAGAGCCTAAAGAATTGCTCTTTTTCAGTTCAGGAAAAAGACTACCCACATAAGGTAGATTCTTGTGCCTACGAGACGTTTGTTTGGCGGCCTCTGATTGGCTGGTAACGGGAGGCAAACTGCTTGCTCTGTGGGTCATATTTTCGTTTGTAGCTTAGAAAACTAACATTATGTTTACATTTCTTCATTTATCTCACGTTTTACAAAAGATAGGAAAGTTTTGGTCATACCAAAGGATTCGGTATTAGATGTACAATTAATTAATCTTTTCCTGAAATCAATCTTTTCCTGAAATCAATAAGTTGAAATATAAAGGAATTACAACGAGTAGAAGTGAAGAGAGAAACATTGAATTCTTTATACCTGTTTTTATTTATCGTCGGATTTTGCATAATTCATGAGATCAAGATCAAATAAAATCTTAAGTTTTTAAACAATAAAATCACCCTGAATACGCTGGTGCTTTCAGATTTTAGATGCGTCTAATATGTAAAGAGAAAATTAAGAATATGTCTAATTATGTTGCATCAGGACTTGACTCGGTTGACAGTAGTGCCGAGAGGCGCAAGAGCAGTTGCCAATTGGCGATATGAGAAGTTTGCAGTTTCGAGGATATGTATTTACCAAATTATTATGTCACATTACATTTTCTGTAAATAAATGCATAGATTTCCCATTATGACTTTCGAGCATTTTTACTCAAATATCATATATGTCTGTATTTCTAGACATATTTGATAAAAAAAAAAAGTAAATAATCAGATGGATGCATCTGGGTGTTGGCTTCAATTTAGTCTAGGTGAGAAATGTGCATGCTTTATGAGGCTCACTGATAAATAACAGAACTTGTTTCTCTGGCCAATAACATCAAAAGCTTATGGTTTTCATAATTCCCTCAATAAACAAAAGTACACCTGTTTATTTCTTACCATAAAATTTGTTGACGATGTAATGAATATAATATTCTGTCTTTTTAAGAATTCCTTGAGTTACTCTTACACCAGAATGTTTGTCTCCTTTATATACATGTTACACTTGACAACATGTATACAACAATGTTTAGGAAAAATTTGATTAGTTTTGTCCTGAGGTAGTTCATAACTATTCTTGAATCACTTGATTCATACCTGAGTTAGAATAGCTCCCGTAACCATTCCCACACCTCTGCATCATTGATTGTATGTATATATATATATATATATATAAATATATATTATATATATATATATATATATATATATATATATATATATATAAATATATCATATAATATTATATATATATATATATATATATATTATATTATATATATAGATATATATATATATATATATATATATATATATATATATATAATATATATATATATAGATATATTATATTATTATATATATATCTATATATAGTATCTTATTATATATTATATATTATATATAGTACATGTAGGATAATGAGACTTATCAGAAGACTGTTATATCTTCACCTTTTTAAACAAAAAGAATGGAAATTCATGCAGATATATTATGTCATAAACACAAAAGAAAGTCATACACAGTAGGCTTACATTGGTATGTCATTAGGCTATCAATATGAACAAAAAGAAATTAATATCTTTCAAATTCTGATGTAAGAGTAACTCAAGCAATTCTGAAAAAGACAGAATATCATATTCGTTACATCATCAACGTTGTAATTCCTTTGTATTTTAACTTATTGATTTCAGGAAAATATTAATTAATTGTACATTTAATACCGAATCCTTTGGTACGACCAAAACTTTCCTATCTTTTGTAAAACGTGAGATAAAAGAAGAAATGTAAACATAATACTAGTTTTCTAAGCTACAAACGAAAATATTACCCACTGAGCGAGCAGTCTGCCTCCTGTTACCAGCCAATCATAGGCCGCCAAACAAACGTCTCGTAGGCACAAGAATCTACCTTATGTGAATGGACTATAGTAGTGGATTAAGGGCTTTACTGTTTTCAAACACAATTCTGTATACTTAAGGTAGTGATCAGGCAAAAACTGAATTGTACTTCTACTGTGACACATCAATCCTATTCTGGAGCGACAAATTGACTTAAACACTAAATGAAGTTGCAACTGCTGCTCACTTTATGAATGTTTAACTTCAATAAGGTAGAAGATATGGAGCTACTTCTCATGCACTAGTCTATCCATTATGTCACAGAGGACCTTGCGTTCCTTGACAAAGTTTCTAAAATTCATAACACAAAAGGTTAACTTTGCCTCTTCCAGGCTTAACCTTCGCAAATACATCTAAGTTTTCTAAAACCACAAAACAAAAGTTAACTTTGCCTTCAAGTTTAACCATTGGCAAAGGCATTATAAGTTTCTAAAAATCACGTGGCGGAATCACATGCTCAAAAAACGAGCTGCAGATTCCCCCCCAAATATACCTAATCAGTCCAGCTGCCAAAATCCACCCTCAATCACACTTTCTTCTTTACACAACAAATACAGCAGGACAATTGACCTACACCTATACAAAACGGCCGAGTGTGTTCCAGGCGACCGCGCATGAGCCACCCCGCATCGGTCCTTCCAGCCCCTCTCCCCCAACCTTGGGGGAGGTACGCTCGCTCACGCTGTCTCAGGCAGCCGATCTGAGCATCCTCCCTTCCCTCCCTCTCGCGAGGGGGACAGGGGAGGTAGCTGGTGGGCTCTCAGCGAGCGGGTCGGCTCCATGCCGTTCTCCCCAGTAGAGCAGGGGGGGGACCCTGCTTGGCCGAGCCTCGGTTGGCCACCAGGCTCGGCTAGGCTCGGCTCTCGGGGTGCGTTCTCCTACTGCTAGTCACTATCCCCTCCCCACTCCAGCGGATTAGGACCCCGGCGCAGCCAGGTCCGCTCTAGTTTGGTGATACTAAGGAGGCCCCGGCCTCCATACAAGGATACGCTTTTGCATGGTTTTACATTCACATATAACATCCATTATCTTTAGTTTAAGCTTGGCGGAGACCCTGCTACCCCTCCGGGGATATCCACAAACTTATTCTAATTTTAATTTCCGACGGCAGAGTTATTAACCCCACCGTGTTAATTTTGGTCCCCTCCTGCTCCATGGATTAGGTGGTCTTCCTGATTCAGTGACTACTCTATCCTCCGGCATCGCCAGAGACACACTGTTTCAACCTGTTCTACCGATCCTGTCGGACGACTCACCACATTACACGGTCAAAGAGCAGGTAGAGACTAACCCTTGTTACCTTTTAACACCGGAGTCACATCACGGACTTAGTCCGGAAGGAACGTTAGTGATGATACTCATGTGTCATTTCACTTACAGGTCACCCATTGTATGGAGTCAGGCTTTAATGCCGTGCTGCAAGACCCCTGTGGGCATGAGGTCTGCCAAACCCACACCACCTGCGCGATCCGGTTCAACGAGTCTCTAGTGTGGCACCACGAGAGTTGCCTGATTTGCTACGAGTTCGTAGACCAGGTCTCCTCTGAGGTGGGTGGTGTTTCAAAGTCTACACAGTAATACAATGAGTACCAGTGACGGATATAATCTTTGATATGTCAATTAACTTATGCTATAGTTTAATCTAAAGTAGCCTTAAGTATTAATACTAACCCTCTCTTTCAGGGTGCCCAAGCAATCCGAGAGACTGCTCTTGCCACCCTGAAGGCCTGGGTTGGTGGGTTTGGCCGCAATGTGACCAAGGGCCAACCCTACACACTCTCCAAGGAGATGGCCACCCTCATCTTCCCCGGCGGGAAGAGTACCTGCTACGTGGACCCAGTAGCGGCAGCTCCCCTGATCGCTTCCATCCAGGAGGAAGTTGCTCAGCCCTCAGAGGAGGCGACGACGAAGAAGGTCGCCAAGGAAGTAGCTGCCCTAGACCTGGACCTCGAGCCCATGACGGTGGAAGGTACAGGTAAGGATGTGAGTGAGGCAGGTACTGTAGGGGCTCAAGGGCTTTCCTTGAGCCCATCTAGAGCTTCTTCTCCTTCTACTTCAACTTCTTTCCAGGGATTCAACGGGGGGATTCAGTCGGTCAGACCAGAGTACGCCCTGGCGATCCCTAAAGTCAAAGGCAAGCGTGACTTTAAAACGCTGCAGAAGTCTCTGTCAAAGAAGTCAGATTCTACCCTTGCCCGTAAGTCTTCGGCTCACCATCCCGGAGCGGACAAGGCTAAGCTGTCCTCTTATTCTAAAGGGTCGAAGTCCAAGTCTTCTAAGGGCAGGGCTCAGCCCTTCCCCCTCCGACACTGAGCCTTCAACCCAGACACCTTCGCTGCTAATATTTCCGCCAATATTATGCAGCAGATGGGTAGCATGGTCGGGAACTTGGTACAAACCAAGTTCCAGGAGATGTTTGTACAGCTCTCATCTTCTCTAGAGGAGTCAGGGCAGTCTATCCGGGCTATCTCGGATAGGCTGGTTACCCAGGAGAACCTCATTGCAGGTCTCCGCGAGAACGCGATGACAGGACTTCCACAGTCCGGCCTGGCAGCTCAAAGCTTACTCATGTCGGACTCGTCTACCCTTCCTGCCTTTACACCGAACAATCCTTGGAGGGTTGCTTCCTACGCTCCTTATGTAGACGGCATGCTAACGATCGAGGGCTGCGAAACTCGAAGGATTGAGGACTTCGAGTTTCATCCGCAAGGATTACAGCCCCCTTTCATAGGCTATGTCCACCTCACAGAAGCAGCTATGAGAAGGGAAGACAAGGTCCCGAAAGAGACTGTAATTCTCTCCCGAGATCAGGCGCAACAGGCATGGTTACGTAACCTAGAGGAGTGGCAGTGTACCAACACCAAGGTTACTGCTTTCAAAAGCCCCTTCACGATCTTCACTGTGGACGAGGAGACACCCATCCCGTTCACATCGAAGGTAGCAGAATTGACCCTGCAAGCCGCAATGAAGGACGAACCCATGCCCCAGTTCCGGGAGACAGAACCAACCTCCCTCCTGCTCCCCGGAACTGACGATCACTGGGTAGATCTTCCGGCCACCTTTTCAGTGGGTAAGCTGAAGCCAGACTGCGCCATCACTCAATTCAGTGAGAGATTGCCCAGGCTGTCAGACAACCTCATCCAGACTGAGTACGACGCCAGGATGAGGCTGTGCAGGTCCCTCAATTCCCTAGTAATGACGGAAGTATCGGCTCTAATCTACAGTGAAGAGCCGTATTCAAGATCATTGCAAAGTCACTTTTGTACTCGATGCAATGTGACTTGTATGATTTCGTCATAGCTAGGCGAAATTGTAGGAAACATGTACTGGTGGAGGCCACCATCCGCCATTAGCCTAACAAGCTTTTAGCCTCATCCATTTGGGGCTCTGACCTTTTCCAGCCTCTGTAGTGAACGAAGTTCACTGCGAGGCAGTTA
Organism: Macrobrachium nipponense; assembly: GCF_015104395.2. Classification (NCBI taxonomy): domain Eukaryota; kingdom Metazoa; phylum Arthropoda; class Malacostraca; order Decapoda; family Palaemonidae; genus Macrobrachium; species Macrobrachium nipponense. The sequence goes on from NC_061109.1 coordinate 1,881,390, forward strand.
GATTCAATCAGAGTCTAAGGGTTCGCTGGGGATTGGTCAACAAACGCAAACCGGAGTCAGCTGGATCGAATCCAAAATCAAAGAAGAAGCCTAGGAAATTCCAGCCTTTCCAGGCTCCTCAACAGCAGACTCTAGTGCAAGCAGTTCCGGTATCACAAGTACCGCAACCTTCCACTTCTAAGTCGCAGCAACAACAGCAGTTTGTGCTGCTGACACAATCGTCGCAACAGGCACAGGCTTCGACCTCCTACACTGTCTCCCCTGCTTACAACCCAGTCTTCGAAAGCCAGTCCTTTCAGCCTTTCAACAGATTTGGCAGGGGCAGCAGGGCTAGAGGCACCTTCCGCCAAAGGGGCAGCGGAAGAGCCTCCAACCGAGGCAAGGGTTCCCGAGGAGGACGTGGTGCACGCCCCTCCTCGAACCAGTGAGAATTCTCAGGTAGGAGGGAGACTGTTCCTCTTTCGTCACCATTGGAGGTTCAGCAAATGGGCCCAAAGCATTGTGTCCAAAGGTCTAGGGTGGAGTTGGCTCAAAGGTACCCCTCCATCCAACACCTTTCATCAACAACCAACAGCGGAATTGGTAGAGTACTCTCAAGAACTCCTTCAAAAAGGAGTAGTGTCAAGAGTCAAACATTTAAAATTTCAAGGTCGCTTGTTCAGTGTGCCAAAGAAAGACTCAAACAAGCGAAGAATAATTTTAGACTTGTCCCGTCTGAACTTATTCATTCGTTGCAACAAGTTCCGGATGTTAACCGTTTCACAGGTGCAAACCTTACTTCCCCGTGGGGCCGTCATCACCTCAATAGATCTTACAGATGCATACTATCATGTTCCAGTAGCAAGACACTTCTGCCCGTTTCTAGGCTTCAGGCTAGGATGGATGGATGTATGATATTTAGGGCTAAAGCCCAGGCATTGGGGCCAAGGAGGCCATTCAGCGCCGTAATGAAGGTTAAATTATGGTAATGAATGAATTAGTGAAAGAAATGATTCATAAAAATAGACGTGACTAATAAATAAATTAAAAATATGAATTTTAATGAATGGAGTAATATATGTTAAAAATAGTTTAATGTCTTTAAAAATCTGTACAGGCGGCCCGCGGTTAACGGCGCAATCACTCAACGGCGAATCGGTTTTACGGCGGTCGTCAAAAATATTCATTAAAAAAATAAGGCATTTTAAAGGTATCTTTACGGCACAAATTTCAGTTAACAGCGCCGCTAGCGCCGTTGTCTAACGAGTTCATACATATGTAGAAATGCCGTTCAGACCATAAAGGTTATGCAAATTATATTAACAAATTTTATGGAGAGTTATTACGTAGGTATTAGGGTAAAATATATGCCTCTGACGCTGTTCTATGCCGAAAATATCGAGTTACATAAGTGCAAATTTAGCTATGGATGTGTCGATTCATAATTGTTCATGCTTTTGTTTAAAATGTGTGTGAAAATGTATTATGTGAAAGGCATTTTTATTTCTGTACAGAAATATGATACAAAGGCAGCTTTTGAAACTGCCCTTCACGATACCAAATACGAAGTTTTTTCATGTTCTTTCTTGTAAGCCGCCGCCTGCCGCTCTTCCGAAAATATAGATTTAAAAAAAGTGCAAATTAGCGATCGATGTGTCGATTTTTATAAATGTTTATGCTTTTATGTTTAAAATGTGTATGAAAATGTATTACGAATAGGGTATTTTTATTTCTGTGCAGAAATATGATAAAAAGGCAGCTTTTGAAACTCCCCTTCAAGTTATCGACTACGATGTGTTTTTCAGTCGTTCTTGTATGCCGCCGCGGCATACAAGAACGAACTTGAAAAACACATCGTAGTCGATAACTTGAAGGGGAGTTTCAAAAGCTGCCTTTTTATCATATTTCTGCACAGAAATAAAATACCCTATTTTCGTAATACATTTGCATACACATTTTAAACATAAAAGCTCAAACATTTATCAAAAAATCGACACATCGATCGCTAATTTGCACTTTTTTTGCCGCCGTCTGCCGCTCTTCCAAAATTATCGAGTAAAGAGAGAGATAGAGAGAGAGAGAGAGAGAGAGAGCGAGAGAGAGAGAGAGAGAAATTTAGCGATCGATGTGTCGATTTTCAAATGTTTATGCTTTTATGTTTAAAATGTGTATGAAAATATATTGCGTAAAAGGTATTTTCATTTTTGTACAGAAATAAGATACAAATTAAGGCAGCCTTTGTAACTACGCTCCACGTTGTCAGGGGATGGTTTTTTCATGTTCGTTCTTGTCCGCCAGTTCCGAAAAATGCATTGTGTTATTTTATTATTATGCATCTTTTCCATAAATCCTTTAAAAAGTTATACATTATTTCACTGTATCCAAGATATTGTATGTATTCTCATATTATTGTATTTTAAAATACTACGGCAAAACTTAAGCCGTATTCGCGGAGCGGGACCAATGTTGTGGTTTGAAATCAGCTGATGAATACGAGTCTGTTTCACCATAACGCAATTCTGAGCGAATGCTCTTGCTTCTAGTTAGCATAAACGAATATCTAGATACTTGACTTATATGAGACAAAGTTATTTTTTCCTTATACAGCGTGTTTTAGGTGGAAATATTTATTGAATTGTCTCGTTGTGAATGTGAACTACTATTTTTTTCGTTAACAGATTACGTTGGCGGCATGTTTATGCGTAAAAAAATTATGTGATTCCGTTCGCAATACGTAATCCTTTATATCATCGTAATACGAACTTTACGTTATTTATCTTATATCGGCGTGAAAACCAACAGTAAAATGTGTTCTTTCAAGCAGAGTAGTTTTGATTAAAATGATTTTATCCCAATTTTATCTATGGTTGTGTTGTGATGGGGCAGACGTTTACTGCAGTTTTTATCCTTGTTGCCGATGTACGATAATAGTCATTAGCAGCTTGAACAGTTTTCTCAGCTTCAGTCATAATTAGGTTTAAATTTAACGGTATATTTCCCGATTGATCTTTAATCTATATTGATCTCTGATCTATAGCGAATAAAGTTATTACATTAAGATATCTCAGTTCTATTCTATACATAACGCCATTTATAACAAATACGGTAATGTTTGCAATGTAGTACGATGATCGAACAACGCCAAACAGATGTTATCCAGTTCGGTTGTACTTAGAGAAAAAAAGTCGTTTTTCTCGTTCGGTTGTTCATGGTTGTACACGTTCACGCAACGAGTATACGTTAAAACCATACTTTCATCATTCTCTTTTGCTGTTATTAAGAACTTATGTAACTAGAAGATGGATAAATTGTTAGGCCATTGTAATTTGATCTCTCATAAAATCGAACTATTGTAAGACTAATGATCGTAACCTGAACACTACAGCTACCTGCACTATATAAACTTTATTATATCTTTACATACTCTAGACACCCACATGTTACTGTACAGTAAATTCTATAGTACTATACTGCATAAATATAATTTTACTTATTGCGCCGTTGTGGGATTACGGCCCCTTTGACTGGTCTAGAGTTTCGAAAGAAGGTGTGCGGCGGCCGTAGGCTTTAAAATCGCTCAGCGTCGAAAATCGCTTGGCGTCGGTGGCCAGGAACGGAACCCCTGCCGCTAACCGGGGGCCGCCTGTATATGATTTATAAAAGTTTATCTAAATATTTAAAAATTTAAAATTTTCTATACACTTTAAAAAGGAGATGAGAGCAGAAATGTCTGCTTCATCTCCCAGGATATTTGAGAGGGATTTACCCTGGAAATATCTTTCCCTTTGGTTAAAATATCTGGGGCAAACCATCAGAATGTGCTCCACTGTTTGTATCTCGTCACAGTAAGCACACACTGATGGGCTGCTTCCTTCTAAAATAAACTGATGGGTTAAATAAGTGTGCCCAATCCTTAACCTCGTTAAAATAACCTCTGTCGTCTGTCAAGCTGAATGACGAAGGCCAGGCTGTATATTTTTCCTAATACTCCTGTACTTTACTGTTATTGGCAGAAGAGGAGAAGTCCACCTTTCTTGCCATTTACTTAATACAAAAGACCTATAGGACCTTTTTAGGTCTGTATGAGGCAATTTTTCCTGAAAGGTTGTTTTCTGGCAGAGCGGCTAGCAACTTTTGCTTCCCTGTCTGCAGTCTCGTTTCCGTGAATCCCCCACGTGAGAAGGAACCCAACAGAAAGAAAACCGACTTACGCAGACATATATACGAAAAGTGACTCCTGAATCTTTTGGATTAATGAATGAAAGCTATTAAATCTTTTGGATAAGCTTGCTAAAGTGCTTTTAGAATCAGAGTATATGACAAAAATTAGTGTCACTACTTTGAAGAACTAAGTCTAGGGCAGAGACTACGGCTGTTAATTCGGCAGTGAATATTGATGCAGAGTCAGGTAATTTAGCTGTATATGCTGTATCACCAAGGATAACAGCACACCCAACACCACTATCTGACTTTGATCCATCTGTATAAATCTTCACATAATTGGCATGGGTAACGTCAGGCTCTAAGAATTTTCCCCTAATCTCCTCTTCAGTACAATCCTTCTTCTTAAATGATTTCTTGCATACCAATGCTTCAGGAATAAGCCATGGAGGATTACAGGATGTTTTACTTCCAGGACTTTTCTGGATTTGAGATGGTTATCCCTAACATCCTCATTCAGTCGAATTTGGAATGGTTTAGAAGCTCTTGTACCACAGAAATTCCGCGAGTCTGTTTCCTTAAGTACTTGAAAAGAGGGATTTTTGGGAGCACTTTTCATTCTAGCCACGTATCGCAACCCTAGCTCTTGCCTTCTTAGATCTAGGTGAAGATGATCTGTGTCGACATATATATACTCTCAACAGGAGAAATTCTAAAAGCCCCTGAGCATATTCTCAACCCCATGTTCTGTACAACATCCAATTCCTTTAGCTTGGTTTTACAAGCTGAGGAATAGATCTGACAGCCATAGTCTAGCTTGGAGAGACACAGTGAGTCATATAGCCTCAAAAGGGATTTTTTATCAGCCCCCCAACTAAAACCAGAAACAACCTTTAAAATATTCAAAGATTTCTTCACATTAATCTTTAGGGCATTTATGTGGCTGGCCCATGTTAGTTTGTGGTCAATGATCATCCCCAGAAATTTTACTTCACTTTCATAAGGAATGATAGATCCTCTTAAACTAAGTGTGGGAACTTCTTCCACACGCCGGCATCTGGTAAATCTTACTGCAACTGATTTGGTTTGGAGAGGAGAATTTAAAACCATTCTCATCAGCCCACTTAGTAATTGCGTAATAGACCTTTGCAGATGTTTACATACTGACAATGAATCATATCCTGTGCAGTATATTGCAAGGTCATCCACATAAAGTGAGCATTTAACAGGAGGCAAGATTTTTTCAACCACACTATTTATTGCCACTGAAAAGAGTGTTACACTTAAAACGCTTCCTTGGGGAACTCCTTCCTCCTGCACAAAAGGTTGGGAGAAAGAGTTTCCCACATTTACCTTAAAAAATTTGTCCGTTAAAAAGGTATATATAAATCTGATCATTCTTCCACATATGCCCATCTTGTGCAATTTTTTCATGATGCCAATTCTCCAGGCAGTATCATATGCTTTTTCGAGGTCAAAAAATACTCCAATGGTCTGACATTGTTTGGCGAATCCTTGCTGGATTTGGTTGGTCAGCCTCAGCAACGGATCAAGGGTGGAGCGGTTTTTCCTGAAACCAAATTGAAATGATATTAATCCTTTAGTTTCTAAGTGCCAAACTAGTCTAGTATTTATCATTTTCTCCATCAGCTTACACACACAGCTGGTTAGAGCTATTGGTCTATAGCTGGTGGCTAGGGAAGCATCTTTATTAGGCTTTTTAATTGGAACAACTATGGATATTTTCCAGTCGTTGGGTAAAATTCCAGTTTCCCATATTTTGTTTATAATCTTCAGTAAATATTTTTTGGCATCGTCTGGGAGGTGTTTAAGCATTTCATAAATGATTGTATCCCCACCTGGAGTTGTGGATTCACTAGAGGAGAGCGCCTCCCGTAATTCTCTCAAGGAAAACCTGTAGTTGTATGGTTCAGATTTTCCTGAATCGAATTCCAGAATCATTTCAGAATTCCTTATTTTTTGAAATTCTCAAGAATAATTCTTGGCGCTGGAAACTTCAGAAAAGTGTTTTCCTAGCTCATTGGCAACTTCAGTGGGCTCTGTGATCAGAGTGTCATTTATTTTTAATGAGGGTAATGGTGACGCCACAAATTTCACCCACTCAGTTTCCTTATTTTGCGCCACACCACTTTCAGTGGAGTCTTTGAGTTTAGTTTTTCCATTAATATGTAGAGCCAACTTTCTCTTTTGGCTCTCTTAAAAAAGCGGCGTTGCTTGGCTAAAGCACGTTTGTAGATTAATTTAGACTGAGGAGAACCACTAGTTTTGCAACGTCTGTAGCACTTCCTAGTAACTTTCCTCAGAATACCACAAGTCTTATTCCACCAGGGAACTGCAGGTCTACGAGGTTTGCCTTTTGTTTTGGGAATTGAGCCTTCAGCACTCTTCAGAGTAGATTCAATAAAGTAATCATAAGCATCTAGATGAGAATGAAATGACTCAAACTCCCTATCTAGTGTGACTCCCTTACTGAATTTATCCCAATCTGCCTCCTCTACCTTCCACTTTGGTAAAACTTCAGATGGACCATTCACAGCATATTTTCAAATGGAGGGGTATGATCACTCCCATTTAAATTTTCGTTAACAGACCAACTAAAATCAAGGTGGATACTTCCTGAAGAGATACTAAGGTCCAGTGCAGAGAAATGATGATCATGAATACTGTGGAAAGTCATTGACCCATTATTATATAGGATAACATCATTCCTATCAATAACATCTTTAATTAATTTCCCTTTACTGTCTAGATACCGACTTCCCCAAAGGGGGTTGTGGGCATTAAAATCTCCTAGAAGTAGAAAAGGAGCTGGAAGTTGGTTAATTAAGGCCTGAATATCTTCACTGTTAAAAACAAGATCTGGTGGAAGGTATAAGGAGCAGACTGTTATCTTCTTTTCCAAGATGACTGAAATAGCAACAGCCTGTAGAGTTGTATTTAATTGTATTATGGAGTGCTGCAGAGCTTTATTAACAATAATTGCAGCACCTCCATGGGCCCGACCACCCCTTGGGGGAGAGGAGTTAAATATTGAATAATTTAGTCCAGGATTATAAGGAGAGTTGCCTAACATTGTCTCCTGCAGGCATATAATCCCTGGATTGAATTCATGAATGAAGACTTTAAGGTCTTCTGCACGGGCTCTGAGACCTTTACAGTTCCACTGAAGGATATCAAACATGAATGTTACGGTGGTAAAAAGTGCTACTTCCCACTCCTTAGAGGGGAAGTACTGTTCCTATTGTGGAGAGGAAAGTTCTCCTTTATAAGTGACTGTTTCTTTAATCCCTTTTCATTTGAATTGGAATTTAGAGTTTTTGGCTGATCATATTTCTGGTTATGATTTTGATCAGAATTTCTACTGTGATTCTGTGAATCACAAGGTTCATTTGTCTTAGGCCGGCAAGACTGATCAGAACTCATATGTTTTTGGGCTGAAACTGCTTTTGGAACCACCTTCCTAGGTGGAGAGATCTCTTCCAAAACACTGAACCCATTTGAGGTTTTTATTTTAAAGCCATCATTATTTGGGGATGTATTCCTTGTGCGCTTCTTGGTGGTTGTAATTATAGTTTTGTTTTCATTTTTGTTTGTGGCTGTGACAATTGATGGCTTTGAAGTAGCTCTATCTAATTGGGTTTGGTCCCTTGGTTTATTCTTGTTGGAAGTGTTTTTGGAACAGCTTCCCGAATTGTTGATTGATTTTGGCTCCCTTTTTTTGGGAGGAGAGCCTGCAACTATCATATTAGTAGTCACCTTTGTATTGACTTTGGTAGGTGAGTTTTCTGTACTTCTTGAAGTACAACTTTTGGTATTGGAGTCCAAGGCACTAGCAGATGAAAATTTCTTGACAGATTGGGGATTTTCATTATTTACAGTCCGTGAAGTAGCAGGTATGTGATGCCTATTATCAGATGCAGTTATTTGTTGTCTTACATTGCTGGAACTTTTCATAAGTTTTATTACCGAAGCATAGGTAGAGTTGGCACTTTTGTTTGCCCCCATTACCACACGCTTTACTTCGCTAATGCTGACATGTTCGTTGTCAGCCACTGCCAATACATCTTCTTCAAATCTGTATCCGAGGCAAGTCCTAGAATTTGGAGAGTGATCACCCTTACACTGAAAACAGTATTGGGTTGCTACACACTCGTCAAAATTATCATGCTCCGCAGAGCACACAGAACATCTTTTGTTGTTTTCACAAGAATTTTGAATGTGGCCATATTCAAAACATTTTCGACACTGTTTCGGATTTCTTTTATATCTTTTAACCTGCATCCTCTCATGGCGAACAATGATAGTATCAGGTAAGTAACTGGAGGAGAAGGTTAAAAGGATAGCTGCATCCCCCTCCTAAGCTTTTTTATGCGAGATACACAAGGAGGACATCGATTGAGAATCTCCTCCTCTTCAAAAACATGCAGGTCTTTTGAGTATACTACCCCTTTCAGTGTGTTAAAGAATCTATGCGATGCAATACATTCGATATTTCCACTTTCAGGAGGTTTAAAATTCGCTAGCAAAATTGCTTGGGTTTCATTACCAGCTTTTATTAGCAAGTTCTTTCCATAACGCTTCAAGTTTCCAATGGGAATGGAACATACCTTGCTCTTGATACATTCAGCAGCCTTTATAAAATTTTTTCCTCCCTCCTTGTAGCTAGCAACATGCCATATAGGGGTAGGAAGCACTCTGGTACATGGGGCTGGTCCATGTTCTTCATTCTTAGGGATAAAATCAAATGGCTCATCATTTAAATTTTTCACTGAAAACATTTTCGTGCTGAGAACCGAATCATTAAGAATGTGGCCATGGAGTCTTTGTTGTGCATTAGCTTCCAAAGGTGAGGAAAATCTAACAAAAGCAGAAAATGACTGCTTGTCTTTTTCCAGAACTAATTTAAATTCTTTTCCACTTACCAAATTGTTTTCATTACACTGTACAACAAACATTCCATAATCTAATGACAAGTTTATATTAGTGCAATGAAGGACTCTACTAAAAGGATCAAATCCACCAGATTTACCCTGGTGTCTCAGTTTTTGATTCTGTCCGATAGCCAAGCTCATATCCATCTTCATGCCAGAAGTCGTTGCCAGTGCCAGTAAGTCGTTGGATCCAGGGGAGGGAGAACTAGTAACCAAATCCATAGAATTATGCCGGTTCACATTCAGAAGTCCAAAAAGTGCGCACCCAACACCCAAGAGTCCCGCTGAGACCCCAACAGCACATCAGAAAGGGAAATCAAGGCAGCCTCTAATGCCCAAACTCCCCACCCCAACAAACCGCACAAGCCCACAAAGCGATCCCAGGATACTAAGCACGCACACACCAGACCACCTCACACAAACCGGCTCACCTACACCCAAAACTGCTTGGTTTTATCAAGAAAGTGTCGTGGATCAGTCAGGTATTCACATTCTCCACCAATGGCACAAGTGAGAGTTGATTCCCAATAGTCCACCCCATACCCTACCCTTACGGGATAGCACCAATACGCTTGCAGTGGCCCAGGTATAAGCCTATCCGCCTGCTGGGAGTTCTGCCCCCACCCCCCCTAATGAGGACCGACTCCCCACTCCAAAACGTATTGGTGGGCTTCCGGACAAAAGCCAGGAGTCCCATCCCAAACACCAGCCCCCCCTGGATTCCGATGGGCTGATGTTTGGAGATGGTTCTGCCCTCAAGGTAGCAATGGGAGGGTCCCATCACTACCTCTTGGGTCCAAACCATATCAGGTGGCGACTCAACCACCACAACTCCCACAATTAGCTTCGAATGCAAACCCCTTCCAAAACACAACCCCTTCTCAGACTCTCCTAAGCAGTAAAATTTAACAAAAGTGGAAAATTCCACATAATTAATCCAAATGCTAATAAAAAATATTACATGAAGGAGAAGGATGTAGTAAGAATGAAAAAATTGCAGAAAGAAGGAAAAGTTCTGACTAATTTAGTTGGATCAGCAGCTGGGCCCCAAGGACCACTGAGAAAGCAACCCCACCAGGCATCAGAGCCCAGCTGCTGGTCCCTAAGCCCCCTCCCCCCACCCATGTCCAAGGGGTCAGCATCTAGGGGGGCTTCAGGCTAGGAAACCAGGCATTCTCTTTCAAAGTAATGCAGTTCGAGCTCAACGTAGCCCCCAGGATATTTACAAAACTGGCGGAGACAGTCGTTCAAGAACTAAGGTCTCAAGGAATAATGCTAGTAGCTTATCTGGACGATTGGTTCGTGTGGGCCAAAAGCATCAAAGCATGCCACAAAGCAACGGTCAAGGTAATCCGGTTTCTGGAACATCTAGGCTTCCAGATAAACAAAACCAAGTCCCGGCTAACACCGGAGTCCCGCTTCCAGTGGTTAGGCATTCAATGGAACTTTAACTCTCACACTCTATCAATTCCGCCGTTGAAGAGAAGAGAAATAGCCATAGGAACCAGGCAATTTCTCAAGTGCAAGCAGACGTCCCAGAGGAATCAAGAAAGGATCTTAGGTTCTCTCCAATTCGCTTCAGTAACGGACATTCTTCTAAAAGCCAAACTGAAGGATATAAACCGGGTTTGGCGTTCAAGAGCAAACAACAGATCCCGGGACAAACTAGCCCCTATCCCAGCGATCTTACGGAAGAGACTCCGCCCGTGGACGGAGATCAAGAATTTGTCAAAGACAATTCCGCTCCAGTTCTTTCCGCCGGCCCTAGTGATCCATACAGATGCATCACTATGCGGCATTCTGCCAGCTTCATATCAATGTACTGGAAGCTATGGCAGTGTTCCTCACCCTGAAAAAGCTTCATCCAGCCAAGAAATCTCATATCAAGCTGGTGCTGGACAGTGCGGTAGTAGTACACTGCATCAACGGGAGGCTCCAAGTCGAGCCACGTGAACCATGTCATGATAGCCATATTTTCACTAGCAGACAAGAACAAATGGCACCTGTCTGCCACTCATCTAGCAGGCGTAAGGAACGTAGTAGCGGATGCGCTATCATGCTCAGTCCCGCTGGAGTCAGAGTGGTCCCTGGACAAGCAGTCATTCAGTTGGGTCTGTCATCTAGTCCTAGGCTTCAGGTAGATCTCTTCGCACCGCCGTCGAATCACAAAACTCCCTTGTTATGTGGCCCCCAACCTGGACCCTCTGGCCTATGCCACGGACGCCATGGCTATAGACTGGAATCTATGGAAGAAGATTTACCTCTTTCCTCCAGTGAATCTTCTCTTGAAAGTTCTGAACAAACTCAGGACGTTCAAAGGTCACATTGCTCTAATAGGCCCCCAATTGGCCCAAGAGCAATTGGTTCCCACTTCTACTGGAATTGGGACTTCGCCCTCAACGGATCCCCAATCCAAAACTATCACAACTAGTACAAACGCGGACTGTGTTCGCTTCCTCAGGAATTCAGAAAGCCCTAACTTTATGGACTTCATGAAGTTTGCGGCACAAAGAGATGCTAATATCGACCCCAAGAACATCTTATTCTTAGAATCTGATAAACGGGAATTGACCTTGCGTCAATATGATTCAGCAGTTAAAAAACTAGCTGTATTCCTAAGGAACTCTTGATACACAAACCATGACCACGAATCTGGCCATATCCTTTTTCAGGACACTGTTTGAGAAAGGTTTAGCAGCTAGTACATACTATTACTACTACTAAGTCTGCACTTAAGAAGATCTTAGTCCAAGTTTGGATTCAAATAGATCTGACAGATTTCTTATTTTTCATCTATCCCTAAGGCCTGCGCTAGACTCAGACCATCCGAGAGGCCCAAGTCTGTGTCATGGTTTTTGAATGATGTCCTTAAATTGGCCTCGGACACTAATAATGACTCATGTGACTATTTACCCCTCCTGAGGAAAACATTATTCCTGTTAAGTCTGGCCTCAGGAACCAGGGTATCCGAACTGTCGGCTCTATCTAGAGACTCAGGTCATATAGAGTTTTTCCCTTCAGGAGAAGTGTTACTTTCTCCAGATCGTCAATTTCTAGCTAAGAATGAGGACCCACTGGATAAGTGGGCCCCATGGAAAATTCTCCCACTTCCACAGGACCCGTCCTTATGTCCAGTTTCTTCTCTAAAAGCATACCTAAGTAGAACTGCCCTAAGATCTCCAGGCCCTCTATTCATTAGAGAAAAGGGAGGCACCATTTCCTTAAAAGGAACTTAAAAAAAGGGGAAAAAATTAGGCAGCAAATCTTATACTTTATAAAACAAGCCAACCCACAGTCCTTCCCACAGGTACATGATGTTAGGGCAGTAGCTACCTCTATTAATTACTTTCAACATATGAATTTTGATGATCTGAAGAAGTACACAGGCTGGAAATCTCCGACAGTATTCAAACACCATTATCTTAAGTCCTTAGAAGCCCTTAAATTTCCAGCAGTGGCAGCGGGAAACACAGTTTCTCCTGACACTGCTTGAGTAGTAGTAAGTAGTTTAATTGGATCTCCTTACTACCTGCCTCGCTAACATTCTTGCCGTAGCTCAGCCGTCATGTAGCCATATTGTACCTTGGATGCCACATGTTGTATATAATTGTGATGCTTCCTTTTGTTTTGTTCCTAGGATTAGTCACATTTTACATTAAGCCTTGCTGTTTACTATTAAGTATGCATTGTTTTGTATTTTGATTTAGCATTAAGGTCCCAATTGCTCTGTTGTTACTTGTTCTGTAACCTTGTTCATAGATTATAGCAATTAACCTTAATTGTTTTTGATTATCCTATATATCACTTGTATGCTTCGTTCTTTCCAAGCTTGTGTGGCCATTTCTCTGGTACTATTTCACGTAGCGACACAGGCTGAGCCCAGAAAAGGGATTTTGACGAAGAAAAAATCTATTTTTGGGCAAGGGCCTGTGTCACCCAGTGAAATCCCACCCTTTCCTTTTACCCCCCCCCCCCCTTTGGCCCAAGCTTGGGTGCTATCTGCGAGAATGATGTCAGAGGCGCTAGCCGTAACGGTAGCGAGTAGTGGGCCTTAGATCGGCTCCTCTGTAGTTGGGGGATTTTGAAGAAGGATGAATCTAAATGGCAAAGGACCTCTGGTAGTGGTTTCACTCGCCCCAGAAACCATACCGACACCTTAAATAAGGTGAGCAAGCCAGAATATTGAGGCATTTCCATATTAGCTTTTTTCTCTGGTATTATAGCAATATTTATACCTTAGAAATGTGTGCTAAAGGGACATTTCACTGGGCGACACAGGCCCTTGCCCAGAAATAGATTTTTCCTTCATCAAAATCCTTTTTTTTGCCTCTTCCAGGCTAACCTTTGACCACAACATCTGTTTTTCTTAAAACCACAAAACCAAAGGTTAACTTTGCCTCTTCCAGCATTCACCTTTGACAAAGATGTTCAAGGTCTCTAAAAGGATGATAAAAATTTTCTAGGTTTAACCTTTAAATTTAAATGCCAAACAGGAAAGAGAAGTTTTCTCTTCCCCCCCCCCCCCACCCCCAAGTGGTTAAATTGGAATTATACAAGGTTGGGAACTGTAAAGCATAGCCTTAACATCACCCTCAGCTCTAAGGCAGAAAGCTAAAATAGCATTCTCTTTACACCAGTTTAAAGAAGGGTGCTGACAGTAAATTTACTTATTAACCACTGCTAAATGAAAAGTTTTACAGTAAATTCAGATAAGTTTAGTTTTTAGACCGCATCTAGACTCCAGAGAGAGACTGATATAGAGATGAAGGGACTTCAATCTCAACAGCTTACAGTGCTGGTCCTCTGCAAGATCTAAAAGTACTTGATGCAATACCGAGGAAAGTACCTATGGAACAATAAGTTTGGAAGTAGACAGTGAAAAGTCTTATCTCCTCTAAACAGAACACATTGACGTCTACAAGGTTCCAGGTGCTGAAAATTCTTCCAGAATCGTACCCTCAGCAACACAGACCACTTGCCATCTGACCCAGGCCATGGCAGTTTTAAATTAAGGACAGATCCTATGATAACTTGAAAATCTTATTATTGAGAGGGGACATTCTAACATCTCCAAGCAGTTAAGGAGATGCCTACGTGAATGGAACTGTAAGGAATTGTGTAGTAGAGTTGATTTCTTCTCAACGGAAGAATGAGACATCTACCAAGAGCATTGGAAATTCTGAAAAGTTTTGTCCTGAGGCTACAAGGGCTCTACAGGAGACTAAGCAATTCTTGAACATGAAATTGCTCAATATAATTCAGAGTAGATACAAGGGGCAGGCCTATGAGTCTGAATTAGGCAAAATTTAAGGGGACCGTCCGCTATGAAGTCTATTTTTTTTATTTATTACGCAAAATACATAATTTTCATATATGTTTTAGATATATATAATACCTTCATCATATAAAAATTTCAAGTCATTTGATCAAAAACTTTTCGTTTTATTAGCAAAAATCATGATTTTTGAAAAAAAAATTTGGTAGAGTTTTCTCCGCTAATATGACATCAGTTGTATTGAAAATCAAACCATAAAAACTTCTTTATATACGGAACAATTCTGTGTGACAGAATTTTGATTTTTTGATTTTTTGATTTTTTATGAATTTTTTTTCTTTTTTTTAGTCTAGACACTCCAAAAAATCTAAAAAAAAAAGAAAAAAAGAAATCAAAATTCTGTCACAGAACAGATTTTTATTCCTCTTTCAATGATATCTTTCTCTCTAAAATTAAAATGGATAAATAAAATAACCGAGTAATGGGCTACCGACATGCGCAATAAGTACCGTTTTTGAGTTATGAGCTCCCAAAGATTTGCTATGTAAAATAATTTTTGCTTTTTTCGTATTAACAAAAGTCAAAAACAACATTATTATAATTACTTTATTTGTCTTTTATTGTGATTTCCTACATCAAGGATCCTGGTCCTACCCCTAAAGTGTGATAATACCCTCAGCGTGACACCAGATAATGATGTTGACGGCGAGACATGAGACAATGAGGGCAGCTGAAAAACAATGAATTTTCGTGTTTTTCTTCAGCACACTCCTGGCCTTCGCTAATTTTGCTAGCCTTAGTTGCCGAGTAGCCTTCTTGATCTTAGGTAACTTCGGCATTGCTATAAGTTCACTAAGAAGTTATAAAAACAACGTAAATAACTAGTAACCCAACGCAAGTGCCTACGCGCATGTAAGCCCTTTGACGTCTGTGGCGTAACTGAGTCATTCTCTGAGTCTCGCCTATAAATAACCGCTCTGAGCAGCTCGCTTCTCACCCAGTGTCACAAAGCCTTTCATTGCTACCAGATGTATGAGAATTTCGAAAAAAAATCTTTAAAAATCGCTGTATATGTGTAAAAAGAAACACGCAAAAACGATTCTGTCAGACTCAAGTCATACAGACGACGCAGTTACGATGACGTCATCATTTAAAAACCGCTATATCTTCATTATTTGTAAAAATAATTGGCTGAAACTTCTGGAAAGCATGCACGGCATGTTTCTGCATAGATACAAGTATAACTCGATTTTTATTTTTTCAAGTTGAGTGTCATCCGCCATAGTGGACGGTTCCCCTTAAGGAAACATCACTGCTCAAAGCTGAGGGCCAACAAAGTAGTAGTAATCATTCGGATGTCCCTGTTCATCTACATGCTAGGAAGTGAAATGAGTGTTCCTTAAATCCACACCAAGTGCCAAACTTATGGATGTCAAGGCCCTTGTTCTTCCTGAATCCCCAATTGCTAAAACACTGTCCTTCCACAGAATGGATGATCAAACCAATATGTTGTTTCATTTCACTCAAAGCAGCAAACTTCCACAGACTTTGTTTCTGACCGGGAATAACCTGCTAAGCATCCTGATGTCTTTCCACTGCCCTGACAATCTAAAAGGTTTTACCATGTGAAGTTCGCCATTCTATGTTGCATGAACGTGTAATGACACTAGTTAAAAAATCTGTGTTGCATGACAGAGGGGAAAAGACCAAAACTTGGACTTAGGTTTTAGAACCAAAGGGATGGCACAAGTCCTGGTTACAGTGTCCCTCCCTACAGTTCCAAAGTTGGTTCTGGATTACTTATAAATTAAATAAGTTATTTTTGTAACTCATAATTCTTACTCTGAAGTACATTAATTGAGCATGATTATCTGAAAATAACCAGTGAGGCCATGTTTCCTAATGAGGAAAAGCCCTTACCATATAGGAAGTTTCTTTCGGGTCTAAAATCTTCAAGCAGCACATACCTATTCATCTTGACCGACAAATATGCATAATTAAATATCATCCCCACATCACTAGATAAGAATGGGGATATAAATTAACAATATAATGCATAGAAATTGGGCCAGAAGAAACAACAGGTCCTTGGTCTTTGGAATACTGTTGACAGAGTGGGCTAACTTGAATCACTGATTCAGTAGAAGTCTTTGGCATCCAAAAAGTCGACACCATCTACCAATGGGCAACAAGTCCCTGACATAACTTGTAGAGGGCTGCACACTAACCCAAACAAGGTGCACAGAACAGCAATACCTTCTGGTAAAAACCTCTTAAAGGAACTTGCATGACTGTGGATGTATAGTGAGTGGAATACATTTTGCATGTGTACCACAAGTCTGACCATTCTTTGGAAAGGCACTAAAACCATGCTAGAAAACCAACAAGTATATGGGCAGACACTTACTGTTATTCAGTCCCCAAATGTCCAAGAATATCTCCAATTACTTATGGGTGTCTTTCTAAAAAATTACCCTTGGACCATCATTCCCTCTATATACAATCTCCTACTAAAAGAGACTTATGAGAGATCTCTGCTGAAGACAAGGGAAGCTATAAGAGGGAGATTGAACCAGTGGAGGGCAACCAAAAAGAATCACAACTGCCCTTCACTGTCTCCACCATATAACATACTGGTCCCAAGTCTCTCCATGCATGTTAGGAGGTTGCAGCTGTCCATATCCCAGAACCTGAATCTGCACTTATCCCCGAAAGGTATAAAATAAGACTACCAATAGATAATCCCGAGCTGCATAATCAGCCAGGAAGTGAAAGGGTTCTCACTTCTTCCAGACAGAGTGAATATAAGCATGAGGACATTACCCTGCAGCATCAGAAATGAGTTACTTGTTTTAGTTACTTGTTTCCTCGCTAAAACTCACGCTGGGTTGGCGTCTCCACCTTTCTAAGAAGTCACAGAGATGAGACAACGTAGATAAAAGGTAATAACTCAAGTAAACTGAAAATCTATCAGCATGTCTGTCAGTCTCGAGTTCATTTCCCCACAGGAAAGAGAAAGAAAGAATGCGAACCTCCTATTAAAGAAGGTTAAAGGACCAATAAGCGTTGTACAGCAAAAGTCGGCCTTCGGCTCTCCACGACTTTAAAAGACAAGACGACAAGCCAAGGCAGACACAAAGAGAGATTGTGTCCGAGGCAAGAAAATTTACGAAATGCTCTCAAATTGGAGAAAGCATTGGTTCTCTTCTCCATTATTTAGAGTACACCAAAATACGCTAAGATAATTAAGATATATTCTCTATGTGGCCTCTATCCTCAACAAAATGAGGATACAGCAAGGCGTATTGTGACAACAAAAGCCGACCTGCCCAAACGAGTTCCTCCAACTCCATTCAAACTCTTCTTCCGTCAGCGGGTGACAGGAGGATTAGATTAGATTAGATTATATTGATTATAAAATTTTTTGGCAATAGCCAAGCGCCGGAGCGAGGGGCCATTCAGCGCATATATATCTTAAGATAAAAAGAGTCACTGAACCCACAAACAAACCACACAACCGATCT